>NC_031776.1:10491994-10605486 GCF_001522545.3 Parus major | reverse complement strand
ATCAAACCTGTTTGTGGTTGTGAGCAAGAAAGAGCCTTGATACAGGCAGAAAGAGCTTCTCTTGTGAGAAAATAACAGCATCACCACAGCTCACAGTCTGCACCTTAACTGTTTTTACATGGTTTGTCCTAAGCCTTGGCTAGAAAGATTAAATCTATTTAATCATCTGGCTGGATTCCTCAACGGCCCCAGCACAAAGTGTGGGCTATAATTTTATGTCTTTGCCTCTCCATATCGTTCCTTACCCAACTAGGTAAGAACACATAGTTAATAGAGAAATAGTTCCATAACTTACTGCACTTTGTTTCAGCATTCAGCATTTGTTTCACATTGCTTGTGAACAGATCAGTTGTGACCTTGTGCAGTGGGTTCTGGCATTCAACTGACTTGTTTGCTTTTATGTAATTTGAAAATTCATTCTGTTTTGTTTTCCATTGGATACTGTGATCATTCACCACTGAATTTTTTTTGTTGTTGTTCCTTAGAGAAAGCCAGTAGTGCTGACAGGACTGGAACTGGGCACTTGCACCACCAAATGGACAATAGATTACCTGAGCCAAGCTGAAGGACCCAAAGAAGTAAAAATTCATGTTTCTGCAGTGCCACAGATGGATTTCCTCAGTAAGAACTTTGTGTATAGGTACTTCACTCCAAGGCCTCTTGTATTTTAAAGGCATGTGCTTGTAACTTACAGACATACAGTGCATCTGTTTGAAGCTGAGGGTGGGAATAGGAAGATGTTTGTGAAAACATTAAATTATCTATCAAAGGGTTGTCCTAGATTTCTCCCTCTTCTATTAATTCTACACACTGAATTAATACAATGAGAGTGAAATGAAGGGCCAAACACCACCTTAAAAGTGATATCATGAAGAAGTGTTGTAAAGGTATTTTGTCAGAGCATTCTTGTAGGAAATTTGAGCCTGGCACTTGCAACTGTTAGTTAAAAACAAACCAGAACACCCTTGATATCTACAGTCGATGACCTGCTATTTTGTTCTAGTTATATAGTGCATTCTCAGTGTTACTGAGTAGTGATAATTTCTGACTCACTGTGTGTCTGATCCCCTTTGAATGCTGGTGTGTGTGTGCCAGCCATGGCATTCCACTCCAGAAAGGGTGTAACTAATTAAAACCAAGCTCTTATCAAAGTTAGAATGTGCAGCTTTCAGAATGTTCAAACCACTGGATTCCACACATTTCACCAGCTCTTTAATCTTGATGTGGGCCACAAAAACCTTTGATCTCCTCTGGAGCTTCTCTTATGTAACTGGCAAAACATTTCTTCAGAGTTCATCTAATCTCAGTCATTGTGTTGTCATTCAAGGGTAAATGCCTTTATTTCAGCAGTCCTTTGTTTTCCTCAAGTGGGAACAGGATGTGCTCAGTCTGTTAAACTTCTAAGCAGGTGGGAGTCTGTGCTGTAGGTGTAAACAAGCTACGGGTCTCTGAGTGGAGCCTGTTGTTCTGGGGATAAGCACAAGTTACAATCACGATGCATTCTGCTCACTGCATAGTGAATTTTTGAGTCTCTGAAATTAGGTTGTACTTGACTAACTTTGTCTTATCTCCATACTTCATTTTCCCTGCTCTGTTTTGGGTTTTTTTTAGTGTCTCTTGCTGTGAGTTCACATACAGTTGTTCTGGAGTCTTAGTTTTAGCAGGTTTGTAGACATATGGACTCTCTGATGCCCTGTTGGTGTTTCATTATAGCAGGTGTCAGGACTTTCATGTACTTCACTTGAAATTCAGGAAGCTTTGACCTTTTCCACAGCTAGCACCTCATTCTAATCTGAAGGGACTATAAGTAGAAACAAAAGGATAGAAACTCTGAGGACTTAACATGCAATTCCATTAGTTGAAACTGGTGAACATTAGTAGTACTGCAGTTCTGTTTTAAGTTGCATGCTCCTACCCCTTTTTTTTTATGCTGGTTCTGGAACTCATTCAGCCAGGTTGTGACGTGCTGCAGAAATCTGAATGGTTTTCTGCTGTTTTAGCTTTGTAAGCAGGTTCACAGAGAGGTCAGATGAGTGCCAGTGCCACTGTAAGGGCGGAGATAGGGTGATTAGGGCAGATAGCATGGGCAGAGCTGTGGTAGCACCAGAATGCATCTGTTTAAGCTGTAGTAGAGCTGTGCTCTCACAAATGCAAGTGGAAATGATAGAACAGTTTGGCTGAAGTCAGAGCATTGGGTTTTGTTTGGTTTTCCATTGACTTCAGTGGGTTTTGTATATGCCTATTCCAAACAAGCCTAAAATGTTTAGAGAATTGGTTTAAGTACTGTCAGATGCAGATTCACATTCTAGTAAAAAAGGTAACAGGTTTGCTTGAGAGGTTTCATCTTAACCCTGGGTACTTGGTGGTTGCTCTGAAATGTGATGTTTACATGCTTAATTGTGTTTAATTCATTAATTCATTATCCAGTGACACTTAGTGTGAGATGGTGAGCTGCATGAATGTAACATTGAATTCATCATAATGAATACATGATTGTGCTTGGTTTGCCATTCAGCTGTCATCTGATACCAAAATCTGTAATGGGTATGAAAAGCTCCCATCATGTAGATAAATATGTAACACTCTTACTGACTTTGGAGGGACTAGCTCAAATTCCCAGTGACTCTTCTTGAAACTCTGGAAGTTGTGTTTAGTAAATTTAAGGAAAACTTTAAATAAACATTTGAAAGTATCAAAATTCACGTGTTTTGAGGAGCTGAGAAACCATGTATTTTTTCCAGAAATCCATATAACTGAAATAAATTTTATAGATGTACAAATGAAGGTAGTTATCTGTGTTCCTGCACTAATTCATAGCAGAAAATGCATAGATATTTACATATGCATCTTCCCTGTTGGAGTTTTCTTGGTGCTGAGCTTTTCTGCAAATTTATAAAAATGTACAGTAAACAAGCCTAAAAATGACACATTTAAAGAAACAGTCAAGCAAGTATCACCACAGTCTGACTCTTAATTTGACTGGGAAAAATGTTTTGTTCTGTGACTCAGACTATTCAGAACTCCTGAGCTTGAGAGGGGGATCTTAACAAAGTGTTAACAGTTGATGAGCTGGATTCTCAGTGGTTCATGGTGAAAGGACAAGAGGCAATGGGCACAAGCTGGAATACAGGAAATTCTGCTAACCCCTTTATGACACACAGACACTCTTTTACAGAGAGGATAGTCAAACAGTGGAACAAATAGAACAGGTTGCCTAGGGAGATTATGGGGTCTCCATCCTTGGAGAGACACTGAACTGGATGCTGTCCTATGCAAGCTGCTGTAGTGAACCCTGCTCTTGTCACGGGGCTTGGATCTCCAGAGGTGCTTCCAGCCTCAGCTACTACAGGTTTCTGTCTGGATATACCTTGGAACAATTCACTAAAGTAAAGAAGTTTCTAAGTGTAGGATTTCTGTCTTGGGAGAACTCCTCAAACATCTGCTGCAAAGCCTGATTAGTCACCATGTTAAGTTAAAAAGAGAGCAGCCTATTGCATCTTCCATTATACTTGATATGTTAAGGAAGCTTATTATAAATCTAGAGTTTAGACCATGTGTTGTTACACTGATTCATGGTAGAAATTCAAATATTTGTATTTCAGAACTCTGCCTTTTGATGTATTTGTGCGAAGAGCAGCTGAAGTCAAGCACAAGGAGTACTTTCTTACTGAGGTAATTTCCTTAGTGTCACAGTTTCTTCTGTTGGTTATTTTGCTGGTATATGGAGAGGAAAGTTATGAATTGTAATTTAAAGTCTTACTTCAGTAAAAGACTTGATCTTTAATTTAACCTTCTTGTGGCTTGATGCCAAAGGAAAAAATGTGAGAAGTAATTCTTCTCAGAAGTTTTTTTGTATATGTACAGTGTGGTTATCTTCAGCTGTCCTGTTTCTCTTAATAAAAACTGCTTACATGAGCAAAAATTCCAGTATAAAATTTAAAAATCAAACCTTGCTTTAGAATAACAACCTTATAATTTGTGTGTTTTGCAAGAAAACGTCATGAAGATATTTTAGAAATTCATGACTATCAAAATACAAATCCAAATATATGGTAACATAATCTGTGAGTAGCAGATGTGTGGTTATCTTCACATATCAGTGTTCAGGCTAGGGATTTTTCAGGTAACTGTGATTGGCAAGCAAATAATTTTGAATGTAGACATGCTTTTTTCCTTTTATGCTGCATAGAATGCTGTAAGTTTTGAAGCCAATCAAAATAGTTTTCTGCATCAATATACTGAAGAACTTAAATTATAATCTGCATTTTCTTTGAGTCTGTTCAGTAACAGCAATGCTGAAGTAGTTGACCAGTCTCCCCACACTTTACTCTTCTCCATTCAGTTAACTTATTTTTCCCATTTCTCAAGATGAGCTGCAGGGATCAGTAAAGGGCAGTATAACAAAGTAGCTGAATTTGTAGATGCCCTTTATTTGTACCATATTTTAATGAAACTACATTAGATAAATGAGAAAATACAAGCTCTTTGTTTAAGTGTTTTGGTAATTCTTATTTAAAAACCCCAAATAATTCTCTTTTTGTGTTCACTTCAGGACGAAAAGTACTATTTGCGATCAGTGGGTGAAGATGTTAGGAAGGTAAGTTACCAGAGATTACAGTTCTAATACTGTAAAGTTGCAGTTTAGAAGTGTTTTTTAAAAAGCCTGTTGTCATGCAACTTACTTAGGGTCACATGGTTTGTGAATCTGACTGGATTTAGGTCAGAGTATTTCAATGTGTCTAAAATCGTTGCTGTTGCATGGGAGCTTAGCTGATCACTGAAGAGAACATTGCTAAACTCCCATTCTTTAACTTCTGTTGTAAACTAATCTGAAAAGATTTATGCTGATCTCTTGCTCCTTCAGTGTGATTCCTAGCAGCCATGGTTAAGAACAGCTCTCTGGCTGTTCTTATTGAACAAGTAAATGCTGAAAAGCATTGCTGATTTCAGGTGTTTGCCAATGCTAAAGTTGTAACCCCATTTCATATAATTGGAAATGACTGTGAAGTGCTCCCCCATTTTAAATGTGCATAGATGGTTCTCTAAGAGTTTTGCCCTTTCCGTTTCAGGATATTGCAGATATCAGGAAGCAGTTTCCTGTTTTAGCAGAAGATGTTAATATTCCAGAATATTTTGAGAAGGAACAGTTTTTCTCTAGTGTCTTCCGCATCAGCTCAGCTGGATTACAGTTATGGACACATTATGATGTAAGTAATATGTGGGTTTAAAATGTTGCAGATGGCATTACAGAGTTGAGATAATAAGGTGCAAATCTCTGTCAAAGATTAGAGAATAATAACAAACTTCACATATTTTTAAATAGTGAAATGAACCACATTCAGTGGTACAGTGATTTTTAAATGTTACATTGCTTGGGCATAATATCTTAACTGGGTTTATGTCTAATTCCAGATTTGTATAGATTAAAGGATGTTTTATTTTGTTTCCCTTTTTTTAACTGTTTAGAGTTTCAGTTGAAAATCTGAAACACAGTAACTTTCAATATTTTTGTCTTAAAATTTTTTTTTCTTTCTAATGGCCAGATTTGGATGAATTCTAGTTTTGCAATACACTGCCAGCTGTGCAATGGTTGTAGTGGTTTCTGGCTGCAATGCAATAGATTCCAAATAAGGTTGTCTTCTAACGTTGTGCAGTGAGTTCTGAACAAATTTATTTATAAGATAATTCTTAACATGTGAGGGTTTTATTAATTCCCTTTTTTAAGCTAATAATTAGATTGGTTCAAGTCTGTATATTTATTCACTCAACTTTTGGCTGATATTTCTATTATTACACTTATCCCAGGTAATGGACAACTTCTTAATCCAAGTCACAGGGAAAAAACGAGTTGTTTTGTACAGTCCTCGAGATGCACCATATTTATATTTATCAGGTATGCACGTCATAGGTGACTAGTTCTGAGTCTGGTGATCTTGGCTTTTCAGCTCACAAGTGTTGCACTGTAGAAAATAATCACTAACAGATGACTTGGTATAAGAGAAGTCATTTGTTCCTTTGATTCTGCGTGTTTTAGTCAAAGTAAGGAGAACAGCAGCTTTGCCTGATTATTTGCCTGATTACACTTAACTGAAGGAGTAAAATGTTCTGTCTGGGTTCAAAATGGTTTTTCAAATGTCAGGAAAAGTGGTTTTTAGTGTTAATAAGGTTGCAGTTACAGAACAAATACAACAGGAGAACATCTCTTCAGTAAATGAAGTGTGCCATCAGGTTTCCCTGGTTTTGAGAAATAAAGCAGTACTAAATTTCATTCAGGAACTGCCATTTCCAGCAATATGATAAAGCTTTGTTACTATTGGAAGAATGGGAGTATTTATTCACTGAAGTTTTCCTAGGTACTAAATCAGAGGTACTGGATGTGGATAACCCAGACTTGGAGAAATATCCCCTTTTTGTGAAAGCCAAACGCTATCAATGTGTTTTGGAAGCAGGAGATGTGTTATTTATTCCAGGTAAGTAGTAAATGGTTCCTGACCATGGCATGGTATTAAACAGTCTTGTTTCTAATTTATGATTTCTGGAGATGGTTAGTGGTTACTAAAGCATTTCTGTGTTGTAAGCAGGAGCATTGAAAGATGATGGCAAAACTTTTATTTTTTCCAACTGTACAGTTAACCTGAAAAACAGTATTATTTTATCTACTGCAAATCTTACCTTCCCTCAAGTGGACACTGTATTCTCCTGAATTTGTGTCTTAATAGATTAATACTATAAACTTACCTTCTGAAATCTGAAATTACTTCAGTGAGCTGAGTTTTTTAATGACAGAATTTAAGTGAAATACCATTTCTGTTTTTCTGTAGTCTGGCACTTAAGCACTGTGAGGCACATGGTCTGATGAGAATTATGGATGGTAGAGTTATTGAACCTTCTAAAGATTTATAATCATCTTTGGGGAATGGAAAGACAAGTCCTAATAATTTTTCTGCACAAGCAGAAAGCTGCTTCCTGAGGTGACATGACAAATTCTGGTAGTCAGGGAAAGACATTTGAACTACTCCTATTGAACTACCCCTCCTTGTGACTGATTTTATTTTAACTCATTGTGAGCTTGCAGCAGATACGACTGTCTGATATCCTGTCACTTCTACATTATCTGGGCAATATAAACAGATCAGTAAACAGGTTTTTTAGGAAGATAGTCTATAATAGTTTCTTAGCCTTGGACTTGTTACTTAATTTTGAATTTACCTTTATGTTTCTTCCTAAATAAACTTTTGGTTGCAGTTAGATAGTTGTATGTCACACTGCTGCTGATGTCAGCATCTCTGTTTTCTGTTTATGAAGTCCAGATAATTTTTTGTCTTTGCCAGTGGGTGAGCAGTCAAACTTGAGACATGCTCAGCTCTCTTAAGACTTACTGGAGTGCAGGGATTTTTGAGTCCAGAGAATTGTGCTTTGTCAGCATCCTACAGTGCATATCACTGAAAAAAAAGATGTTTTTTGAGGAATGCGTGTGCTTATTATGAAGAAGGTAGAAGCAGCCCCTCTTCCTAACCTGAAACTTCATGTTGATTTCTCAGAATAAACTTTTCTATGTCTTCAGCACCTACAGGCAAATAAGATGCAATAAACATAACATTCAGACTTTTAGCTTAAAATTCAAATATCCTAAATATACCATATTAAACTGATTCTTTAAATGTACTCAATGAAACAAAGATGTCTTGGCTTCCTTACCACAGTCATGATGATTCAGCTGAAAAACCTCATGCCTTCATCATGAGGAGATTAGCAACTTGCCTGAGTGACCTGGCTGATGGCTGGTGGTTTACATTAATGCCTGCACAGTATGTGCAAGGTTAGGGACTAAGTGAAAATAGATACCTGCATTTAGAGTGGAGGTGATCAAGGAAAGGTGTCTTTCTTTCATCCTACACATGCTTATCCTTTGCTTACATTTGAGTACCTCTACACTTCAGCAAGTTTTACTTCTATGAGAAGTTATAGAACAGCATAAATGTCTTGAAAAACTTTGGTTTTTCAAATTTTGGTACAATGCAGTATATTCATATGGATATTTATAAAAAACCGAAAATACAGTAGTTGAGGCTTTTCCTCAATTAGATTTGGTTTGGGCAATTCTGACACTTGCTTAAGTCACATGGAAGTTTTGGACAGTAATTTTTATTTTAGACACTGTTCTTTCTACAGCTTTGTGGTTCCACAATGTAATTTCTGAGGAATTTGGAGTGGCACTGAATGTCTTTTGGAAGCACCTTCCTGCTGAGAGCTATGATAAGACTGACACTTATGGAAATAAAGATCCCATGGCAGCCTCCAGAGCTATACAGATCTTGGACAGAGCTCTGAAAACACTTGAAGAACTACCTGAGGAATATAGAGATTTTTATGCTCGGAGAATGGTGTTACGTATCCAAGAAAAAGCTTATAGGAATGATTATGGATAAAGTAACACATTGTAATTCAGCAAGGTCCCTTGCAAGTAGAAAATTGTATGTTGGTATGGAAACTGTCCATAGGCACATACACTTTCTGTGAGACCAATAAAAACTGTCAATAAACATTTGTCTATAACAAAGTTGATCTTGGAGATTTTCTTTCTAGTTTTTAGTGAGGCCTGGAGTCTGCTTGATCTGGAGATGGTCTTTTTTCTATAATGAGACTGACATTTGCAGTGCCTCCACTTAAAACTATTTTTTTGCAATGTTCTACTTAAATTTTTCTGAACAAAAGTTTTGGTATGTGAGCTGACAGCATGTATGCTTAGAAGTAACTGCACATCTTTGTGAATGCAGTCTCATTAAATTTTTGGAAAGCCATAGTGGTTTCCCAGGAGGTCAAAGTAAGCCATTGGTGGTAGCTGTAATGATCATGGTTTCTTTTTAAGTAATAACCTAGCAATTAGTATAGGGAGTTTCTTCTCCCCTTGTAGTGAGACAGACTGGGAATGGGAAAAAAAGCAAAAACTTTCCATGCCAGGTCACACTTAGAATTGTGCAGCAGCTTGACTGCAAGGTAAGTGATTTACCCTTTTCCTAGCTCATAATGTTTTACTGGGGGGAGAAATCTCTTTTGTTACTGCCCCAGTGCAGTCAGACAAGCATTGCTGCTCCTGCAGCTGTGGAACACTTGCAGCTAATGTGCTCACAGATCCATTCAGATACAGTCCTGGTATCTGCAGTGGAGTTCATAGTTGTGGAGTAGACACAGAATCTGTTGGGAGCTGTATTTGATGTGCTCTTTGTTTCCATATGAAAGGGGGTTTGCATAGCTCCTTTTGGGATGGAGCCTGTTGTTTAGGCATTGTAGGTTACTTTTTCAGCAGATTGTGGTGCTTACAAAAGCCCTGTGAAATAAAGGTGGGGATCTAACAAAAAGGATAGGCTAGTCATTGTCTCTTTGAAATGCCTCTGCTGTTATTACTTGTGCTGTTTGGGGAATGCAGCATTTATCTGCATTCCCCAGATGCAGATAAACAGACTGACTTGGGTCAGTCTGTTACTTCTAGCAATGTTTTTTGAGAATTGTATCTTGTCAAAAGCTCTTAGACTAAATAAATGTGTAATGTTAAAAAAGTGCTGGAAAAAAGCTTTCTTTAGAAGAGCAGGAGCTTGAACACTGTGCAGATTATTCTTCTAAACCTGTTCTTCTTGGCAGTTCAACACAGTGAAAATAGTTGGGTACCATGTGAATGGGCACCCAGCCACCTCAATGAATAAGCATGAATGGAACCAGCCAAGCGATTCTGCCGGGCATCATTGTACGTTCTGAGGGTAGAATTTAAATTTGGGATCACAAGTAGGTCTCCCAAAATTTTTGTTCAGAAAGGAACAAGGATTGTTTGTGCATACTGCTGAGACAGAATGTCTTTGCCCATTAGGCTGGGGTAACCTCTTGGTTTTGTTGGACTGGTAATGTCAAGGGCCCAGTCTGAATTGGAGAGGTGAACAGAGCATATTCTTTGTGTGTTAGGACTGAATGGAGAGGTTCAGAGAGCCTGCAGGGCTCACCAAAGCTGTGTGTCCAGCATTGTGCCTGCACAGCCATCACTGTAACTGCCAGCAGCTCCTCAAGATCCTGGTACAGAGAAGCACTCTGCTGATGCCTCCTTCTGCCATTCCTTGGGTCTCCATTCATAAAAGGGTGGTGTTAGCTTGGTATCCTCAGGCCCCCTCAACACTCAAGTGTAAATTTTATCTTCATGCTGCCAACTTTCAAATGAAGCCGTAATTTCCCTTTGAAAGAGTTTCTTCAATTTTTTATTTAGTAACTTCTCTAAAACAGTTTCCGAAATGCTACAAAACAATAATACAAGCATTTAAAAATGTATTTTCTTAATTTGAGTATAATTGGACTAGTGATAAAAATCTGGAAGTTACTGTTAAAAAAATTAAGTTACTTAATGCTTTGTAGCCACTGTGCAACATGGTGTGAAGCAGGCAATAAAGTGATGCATGAATGGTGAAAACATTAAAGGAATAACTTTCAGATAACATAGTAAAAGATTACAAGTAGGCACACTTAGAAATCCATTACTGAAATCACACAAAGAATTAGAGCCATGACATTTTGTGGATATTTGTCTGTTAGAGATCCTGCCACAATAAAACAGGTGAAGTTATGTTAACAGTATTAGAAAAGTAAACACTGACCATCTTGAGCATTCAAAGCAGCCACTTCAAACACTGTATTTGTAGGAGTTGGGTGATGCAGACTGTCCAGAACTGAAAGATGAGTTGACATTTACATAAAGACAATGTCTGAAGTCAGAAGTTTAAACTTGGCCTACCCCAAACCTTGAATTACTCTAAAAATTTGGTGACTGAGGCATTTAAAATAGAAATTCATTGCAAGTCAACACCTGGAAAGTATTATTTATTCTTAGCCATATGAAATATAAAGGAAGACAAATGATTTCAAATTTCTTTTTTTTTTAAAATGTGCTTGCTGTGGAACCATTCAAATGAAAGAAATTGATGTAAAAATATTTTTCTTGTCAAACAATTAAACATATAATTAAAAATCTGCCTGTCATGTTTGTGCTGACAATTTGATGTACTTAGAACATCTTCCTCTCCAGTACCTACACAGGGTCTAGGTTAAGTGTCAAGTTAAATGACTACTGAGAAAGGGTTTGACTTGGATCACAAAGGATCAGAAATACATTTGTAATTGTTTTTAAAATATTCAGGATGAAACTATTTGTCTCATTCATACTGTTGCTTTCACAAGACTGACTTGACTAAGATGAGAATGATTTTACCACAGTAGAGGTGAATTACAGATGATGCCTTCCCAATATGCCTTCCTTCACAGCTTCAGAGAAATTCTTGTATGCCCTCGATTTTTTCCTGTCACCAAAACCTGGTATCTTCCTGATGATGATACAGGTGTTGAAGATACACATTCTGAGACAGTAGCTTTTGCAAGGGATTCTCTAAGTGTTGGTATCTCTCAATAACCACAGAGTCTGGTGTTATTTGAAGGATGGATGAAGTTTTACATTTTCTTAGACAGTTACCCAAGTTTACAGTTAATGTGCAGTAGAACTGTACATTAAGATTTCCTGTTTTACTTTGAATCAGACTCTACAGTGGGGATAGATTCTGAGCTCTGTACGTAGGAATTTCTGGGAGCAAGAATCACTCTTCAGTGGCAATTCCTGAGAGCAACAAGAGCAGATGACTTGGTTTCCAACTGTTCAGGTCTGTTCCCTGTCACAGATTGAAGCCATTAAAAGAACTGCTCAACCATGTCACACACGCAGCTCCACGTGCAGTGCTGCATTCATACAAAAATGCTCAGAAGCTCTTGCTTGCAGTAATAACACAGATCATAGCAATGGACAATTTCTGCTGTGAAAACATTTATACTTCAGCTGTCAAGCAGGACATGATTTGCTTTAAACTTCCACCACAAAACCCTAATGTATTTCTCATGATGGGGAATGGGAAAGAAGAGCTAAGCACACGGTCTGCAAGAGATAAAACAGCTTTGTCTGACACCCAGGCTTGGGAGTTTTGCTCAGAGCAGAAACTGTGCTGTGGGAGAAGAGCCTTGTCTTGCCCTTCAGCACTGGTCTGTTTCCTGACTATTTCTTATGTCTTGCAGCAGTGCTTTCTTTAGAAACAACTCAGCTCTGAAATGCCAAGTTTAACAAAAGAAACTAGCAATCATGACTGAAAGTGTTCTTTTGAGAGCCTACTGAAAGAAAGAAAATTTATTCTGAACCTTGAAGTAATGGCACTCTGTTCCTTTTCAAGTACATAAGGTGTTTATACACATGAATTAAAACCAGGTAATTTATTTTTCCCTTTTTTATTCCCAGGTGCTTTTCTGGTTATTTGCTAAGTAGAATTTGTCACTTCTTGGGTCACTTGGAAACATGTAATCAAGTCCTAATGACAGAAAACGACAAAGCCATCACTACCTTATAACCCACACTCCACTATTCAAAAAGACTGCCTGCATCAGTCTTCTATGGTTTCCACGGTGATGTAGAACAGCTAATCTGGTGCAAATGGGTTTTTTTTGTCAGCAGGAGTGAATTACACTGTTAATACCAACAGAATGAAGTTAGTCAGAACAGTATGTCTGGCACTGGAACAGGCAGTGCCTATCTGATACATAGGGGTGTTATATGATCTTGCATTACTGGCTTCATGACTTCATGTTACTTTATTCCACTTAAAACCAGTCACCCTGCAACTGAACTGAGTTAGGAGATCAACAACACCAACAGAAAGCCAGCTTTGGTCTTAGCTTCTCCATCTGCAATATTTAAATGTGTCTAAATTTTCATCAGGTTATGACCATTAGAAGTTAAACTTTTTTTTTTTAATCTACCATGCTTACAAAAATGAAATGAGATTTCAATATAAGATTTAAAAGGATTGTGAATTAACTTTGAAGGTGATTTAAAGATGCTCTCTCTTATGGATTGCAGTCTTGAGTCACCTGCCTTTGTATTGCACAAGGGCACCACGCACATATTTGTGTTTGTGGATTCTGCTAGGCTGCAATGTACCTAAAGGTGTCACAACAGAGCACACACATAGCAAAATTTTCATTGTTAATAATTCTTTCTTGTATTAACAGATAGACCCCATGTAATTTAAAATAAGCATTCAAGGTAAATGAATAGGTATATGATTAACCTCAGTGCTTCGAATTTCATTCTGCACAAAACAAGTATTGGTTATGTGCAGAGATGAACTGTTACAGCTCAAAAAGAACCTCTGGGGAAAAATCTGGAGTGCATGCTCATTCATTATCATTTTTATCTGTGCATATCCACAGTTGTAACAGTCTAACTCCTGAACTGACTTAGCAGTCTTATTTAAAATAATTTCTATGACTATTTAAATACATAGCACTGCTGTTACTTATCTCTATCAGCAATGATGTTTGTTTAGAAAGATAGAACAGCTTATCATAAAAGTGATTGTGCAGGGTACAGAGAAAATTGCTCCTTTCAGCCACATGTTAAGGATGGGACCCTTAATCATCCAAAATTAGGGGCCACTACTGACGTCGGCATTTGCAGAGATGTGATTAAATCCGCCCCAGATAGGAAGAAGTTTATCAAACTTCCTAGCATGTTAGATTCAAACAAAATAAAAATCATTTAAGTCATCTGGACAATTTCACAGAATCAAGCCTTGCTTTAAAAGAATTTAGAAGTCATAGTTTAGAACATGTTAGCATGTTTTAAAATCTGAATAGTGTCTTGTCTATTGTACCAGAAACAAGCATGTAATACAAAGAACACCAGCCATTACTAGGTTGTACTAAGGACTGTGTAATGTTGCTCACTCCATTAAAAACCAGAAGTGTCTTGACTTACACCACTATAAGTAGGAGAGCCACCTAACTTTAGGCATTTACTTCTAAGCTTATTAAGAACTGCCTTTACAGTTAATGTTGAAAAATGGGCATATGCAAACTATGATGCATTTAATCCTAACATAGAAATGTCATACCCTTGGCTGCTTCATGCCAGCTTTCCCGTGTTTGTGAGATGCCAGTAAGCTGTTTTAAAATTATGAATGCTGACTGCACAAATACAAAGCCTCCTTGAAGAAAAGTTACCAAATAAATCGGATTTTTTAAACTAGGTCTCCACAAACACCTGAAAAAGCTTAATCCACAAAACTGCACATTCCTTGTTTAATGGCTTTATACTCACATCAAAGTGGTTTCACCCATTAGAAATAGTTTATTTTCTACATAGTTTGCAAAATTTATTTTTAGCATGCATTGTAGTGAATGACAGAGGCACATTCCAACAGAGTACTACAGCTGTTTAAAGAATGAAAAACAATCAGTCAGTTTTCCCCCCACAACACGAGGTCTCATAACAAGATTAGTTTTACAACAAAGTGCCTATTCTTCAAAGTAATGCAGCAACACTTGAGCCTATTTAACAGTTATTGTAGGCAGCTTTCATCAAACAGGTTAGTATTATTTTCATAGGACAGCCATCCAGAAACTTTTGAAGACAATGTCAATATTTTAACAGCTATTTCCAAAAGCTTGCAACAACGTAGTCCTGTTGTTCTGGCAGGCACAGATTTGTTTAGAAATTGGTCTCTGATCTGCAGAGTTATTGGGTTGGGCAAGTGTTAGCACACCCAGCTTAGCCAAGTCAGTCTGAAACTGTGGGAGGAAAAGCAATAGAATGTTATGGGGCTTTTGTTGGATTACTTTTTGAAATTTTATTTTGTAAGTGGATAGTTAAATATATTTCAAGCCATTTGAAGGCTTTCTATTAAAACCACTTCTTTAGGTGACTCATACTTCTTTTACAGAAAAAAAGTCCTCACATATGCTGCAAACATTAAGAAGAGGACCAAAAAGGGGAAAAAATGTTCCATGAAACACATTAAAAAGTTGATATAAGCCTATTAAGATGGTAATCAAGAAACAGGAGTGAATGAAATCTCCAAGAAACTAAAAGAAAAAAGTAGATGGAACGAAATTACAGGTTTTTTCAGTTTGTTAGCATGTTGCACTTTTCTTCATCAATTAAAACAGATTTATTTTGATGAACATATCGATGAATTAAGTATATTAATCTAATTATTAGTGATACAGTTCTCTTTCAAATTGTAGGGTGCACGCTGTATGCGTAATTCTTTCTATCACCCTTAATATTTTGAGTGTTAAGGGAATTTTCTTAGGAGTACAACACACTTTTCTCATTGTTCAGTGATCACTGATGTGCTCAATTTCTGCCAAAAGTTGCCTACAGGGAACCTTTTAAATTTTAATGATGACAACAAAAGAAAGATCACCCAGGACTTCCCTTCCACAGTGTAAGGGTCACAGGAAACAAGCAGCAGGGCAGAGATGTCACTAAGCCATCAAACATAGAACCAAAGTTGAATAAAACGCCTTTTTTCAAAACTTAGCCACAATTGTTTGTGTAATCTTCATGGTGTTCTGTATTCCTTTACTTGCTTTTGTTTTCCTGTACTTCAGGAAATCCAAAACCATTTGGAGTTACTGGTTCATTGTTAAAAGCTGCAGTTGCCTTTAAGAATGATTCTAAGCTTTGTAGATAAATGGGAAGTTACTTGCAACAGTAGAAAAGTTCCATTAATACCATCATTGTCCATCTTTCAGTATTTCTTTCTTAAGAACACTCAGATTTGGTGTCTGAACCAGATTACATCTTTTGTATCAGATCTGTCTGTCTTTCTATTTAATTAGAGATTGTTTTTTTCTGTAGGAAAAATTAGGCTCCAAAAAAAAGATTTTTGGATGGCTCTAGAAGCAACTACTGCAATACATTTAAAAGAGATAATAGATCTTAAAACTGAGGCATTTTGAAAGAGCTACAGTCAACACAGTCTGAATCTTTTTTTATGCAACTTGTAATAGATTTTGTGCTTATGGCTCAGTTTAGGGCAACATCAGTGCAGCAATTACCAAGAAAAACCCCAAGGCAGGGACGTCACCGCTGGATGTGATAATAAAGGTATTACTGTTGGTCCTTACAAAAGTTAGGAAAGCAACAGCAAGGTATGTTGAAAAAGGAACAAGCTACACCCTAATCAACATTCTTGGTTGCTTAACATAGCTACATCAAATTTTCAAGCCCCCAGGTGAAATGGCTGTTCACTAGCAGATACTACACAATTAATTAATCAAACTTTAGAGTGACAGAAATGGCAAGGAGCACATAAGGAAGAGAAATGCATTGGCACTATTATTCCAAATGTGAGTATTTGTGACTTTGTTTCAAACAGGAAAAATGTTACAAAACTGGAATATTTAATTACCATATAAAACAGGTCTCAGCAAAATATGTAACTATGATTCTTCTTACAGTCAATTTCCTTAAGCCAAAAAACTAGCCTTCAATCTGTTATTGACAAAGAGCAATACTTCTAGCCCTGGAAGCCACTCAGTTGAAGTATCCACACATGTAAAATTATCAAGTACGTTAAAGTCCCATTAAGTGCAGTCTGTGATAGCAGACATCCAGGACTAAAAATTCTGCCAACAGTTTGAGAATAAACATTCACATTTAACAAAAAAAAAAATAAAAATAAGAGTATGGGATTGTTCTTCATAACACTTTTTTCCCAGGAATCAAAAAACAACATCTGTTATAGTTATGGGGTCCCAATATGCCTTTTTTAAGCGACAGAAATTTATATATTGTATCTATTAGCAAGACAGAACTGACTTAGTATTCTGTTTAGAAAGCATCTACTCAAAGCTGAAAATCAAGTTGACAACACTTACAGTGTTAAAAGTTTCTACAAAGAATATACTGTTCATATACATACAGTCTCAAAATACTTCATGAACTCTGAAATGGTTGTCTAAGGAGGGAACTTCATCAGCAAAATGCAGTTGATCATTTATTTCCACGCCAAATCCTTCAAGTATCTGTACAAATTTCTCATGCTCTCTCCCAATCCATGACCTCATTGTGTCAAACACCTGGTATGGTGTAACATGAGCATGAACTTCAATTCCTGTCTCTGCAAGTTCTTTCAGCACTTCAGGGTAAGTAACCCAAGTATTGCTTCCTCCTGAGTGACCACCATCCAGCCAGTAAATTGCTTTTATGTTTTTTAAGAAGATATCTGTATTCGTGTCTTTCTTGGCTTCCTTCAGCTCGTAAAGCAGCTGGTTCAAAACCACACAACCTTTACTGAAGCCAATCAAAGTAAATGACGCTGCACCTACAGCCGACGGTACCATGAAGTTCACAGCAGAATTATCAGAGCATTCACAATCTCTCTCCCTTTCTTTGGATGAGCAGCCATTTGTTGCAGGAACAGACTGCGGCTGTGATTTACAAGCAGCTATTTTTGCATCCTTGCTGACACCATGCACACTTTTCTGGGACAGCAGAATATTCTGAGAGAGTCTGAATGCATTAACTAGCAAAGCATGGAGATGCTTGAAAGCTCCAAAGTCAGTGCTGTGCTCTGGTGCTCCAAACATATTACTCATCACAAAATTGTCATAACAACTGAATTTGTGCAGGTGCATTCGAGAGCACTTTATGACCCAAATAAAGCTGTTGGGGAACCGGCGTGCAAGTATGGTAGCAACATTTTCAAAACTCCAGTGCTCCCACTGAAAGTTTTCTGGGTGGCAAGACATGATGTCATGATAGTTCTGAAAAATTAAAGAAAATAGAAAAGAAGCATTACTACATTGTGAAAAGATTCAGTTCCAATGTACTCATATTTTTAAGAAAGGACTTTAACGGAAAAATATGCATTAAAGGCTCTCAGTTTTTAGATTTGCAGAACAAGAAACTCGTTAAAGAAACTGGTATATTTCAATTTGCTTACTTTAATGTCTTTTACCACATATTTTTAGTACCCTCAAGATCAATACAATAAAATCAGCACACAAAAATATTCATAGTTTTTGTTGACTTCACACAAAAAGAAAACTGAAATATTATTCAACTTAGTATGACAAAGAATACATAATTTTACTGTATTACCTCCATCTACAGAAATACTGATTACCTTACTACAAAACAAAAAAATGACTTAATACTTTGTAGCAAGTTTTCTGGATTTTATACAGAAACAAAAATGTCCCCTCTCATTCAGATGCAGGAAATTTTTATTGCTTTATTCAAATCCACAGAGGGCATAGGTGGAAAGAAATTCATCCCCAAGTCATGAATGAACTTCATGTCTGAAATCTTAAGGGCAAAGAATACCAGTTCATTTATTTTACTAAGTAATAATGAAACCACATGAAAGAATGACAATCAGACACGTCTTTGTAGGCCATCCCAATCCTTAAAATAAAAACACATAAAATTCTGCATCTTTACCTGACAGAAGGGAAAACCTTTTCCCTTGAAGAAGGAACTACCCCTGCTTTTGAGAAGCAGTAATGACAATTGAGATTAGCTGGCTCCAGAGCATGCTATGTTAGAGGTCGACCACATGCTCGGGGACAGCACTTCAGAGTCTCTGCAATTTCTTGCCAACTCAGGAGACCACGAGTGCCTTTTCAGGACAGGCTGAGAAAGCGTTAGTGCCTGTCCAGCTCCCAAAGGATGGTGTGTGGGATGTCCACCCAGCTGCACAGAGACACGGTGCTCTGCCTGGAGAGGACAACCGGGCAGCTTAGGGTTTCATCCTCTTGTGTCTATTGACACTTTCAGACACTGCCATCCCTGTCACAAATGTCACCCTCAGGCAGTGCTATAGGGCTGGAGTGAGTCCAGAGAAGGGCAATGGAGCTGGTGAAGGGGCTGGAGCACCAGTCCTCTGAGGAGCAGCTGAGGGAGCTGGAGATGTTCAGCCTGGAGAAGAGCAGGCTCAGGGGAAGCCCTTATTGCTCTCTACAGGTCCCTGAAAGGCCCTTTAGCCACATGGGGATCGGTCTCTTCTCCCGGGCGACAAGACGACATACTTTTGGGTCGTGTCAGGGGAGGTTTAGGCTGGACATTAGGAAGCACCCTTCACAGAAAGAGTGATTATCTATTGGAATGGATTGCCCAGGAGGTGGTGGAGTCACTGTTCCTGAAGGTGATGAAGGAAAGACTGGATATGGCACTTAGAGCCAGGGTCTAGCCTGACGCGGTGATGTTGGTCATAGGCTGGACTCAGCGATCTCCAACCTAAGTGATTCTGTGAAGATGACTTTCCTCCCCTCCTCTACCGCTCCAGCTCAGGTTTCCGGAGGGCCCGTTCCCGCTGCTTGTGCCCGACCGTGCGGGGCAGCGAGATGCTCCGATGGCCGCGGCGGCAGCCGGGCAATGCCCCCCGCCACATCCCTTCCGGGGACGCGTTCCTCCGGCGCCGCTTCCCCGCTCCCGCCCTGCGGCCGCCCGCCGTACCTGCACGTCCCCCGGGAAGTACACGACGTGGTGCTGCGGCGACGGGGCCGGGCCGCGCGGGGCCGGCGGCGGCAGCAGCAGCAGCTCGTTGCTGCGGTGCGGTTCGGCGCCCGGCACCTCGGGCAGCCGCAGCCACGGCGGACTCAGCCGCGCCGCGGAGAACGCCCCGCCGCCGCCCGCAGGCCCCGCGGCGCAGGCTGCCGGCGCTCCGCAGAGGCTCATGGCGCTGCCCAGGCACAGCGCGGCGGGGCCGGCGAGCCCCCGCAGCAGCGCGGCGGCGGCCGAGCGGCAGCGCCGGCTCATGGGAGCGCCGCTCCGCGATCCGCGCCCCGCGCCTGCGCACCGCCCGCGCTCCGCCCCCCGCGCACCGGCCCGCCCTAAGCACCCCGGGCCAGGGACCCGGCGGAGGGCGTCGCAGGCGAGCCCGCCCCGCGATGACGTCACGAGGCTGTTCAAACGGCGGCGGCGGGAAGCGCGCGGCCCCGAGGTCGCGAGGGAGCCGGTCCGCTCGCGCCGCCCGCGGGGCGCTGCCTCAGCCCGTAAATCCTGAGGGGAGCCGGGGGACGAGCGGCCGCGGAAGGGAAAGGCTCCTCTGCGGGACGCCAAATGCCCGGAGTGGGCGGCTGTCGAAGCTGAGGCACCGGGAGGGATCTAGGGCTCCACGTGGAGCACTTAATTTCCAAACCGATAGGTACGAGTCTTCGCTTGTCTCCTGAAGGTGCTGGTTGTAGTAAAAAAAGTACATAAAAGGGTAGATTTAAAGTACTGGGTTTGATTACACTAGTTCTGCTGTATTGGAAGAAAAGTTTTCACGTGTACTGGTGAGAACTGTTATTTCACACGGCAAAGAAAGCCTTTATTTCTAAGCATTCACAGTTCATTTTTCTAGAATTTTGATATTTCACGTTTTTATTCCTTTATTCTGTTTTCCTGGTCTACTTAAAAACATTTGTATGCAAACCTAGAAAACTACCAAGCCTGTCTCCCGTTAGCTGAGCCACTCAAGAAAGGAGAGTTAATTGAACGCTAATTGCTTAATCAAGTAATCAAACTATTGACTGGTTTCTTCTTGTTGGAAAAATTCAAAAAGTTATTAAGGGTATTTGTTAGTGTAGCAAGCTGGAAACCAGCAGAATACTTTAGAATGTGTTATTTTTTTGAAGTCTGTGGTTTGGTGTGGACTGCCTGTGGCGGTTCAGTTCGAGCTATGAGGTGCTCATGGTCTATTTTGCACACTGAGTATGTCTATGAGTATTTGGGTTCATGCTAGAGCTCAACAATTTTTATATTCCAGAGCTCATCCAAATGTTCTTCCATAGAGTGGATCTACATCCTGCCACAGAAGAAATGCATACTTGAGATTTCTCAATTTGGTGTGTAAGCAATTCATGTTTTTCTTCAGTTGCAGTTAAAATAGCTCTTTTAAAAGCTAGGTTTTTCTTGTATGGAAATTATCTTTGATATGGTTGCAGCTTTTTTTCTCAGACTAGAGAAAAAAAAAATCCAATTTTTGGTCACCAGAAGATGGCGCTGTGCGGCGCGATTTGAAAAGTCCGTCTCAGACCAGCCAGAAACATTCAGGTGTTCGCTTTCGAATTTTCCCAGACACATCCTCTTTCTCCTGGTTTGAATTTTTGAGATATAATAGTAGAATATCCTCTAGATTTTTCTCTGTGAGCATGCCCTAGGGCTGTGATCCGAGTGGAAACTTTCACAATGCCTCTGCTAATGAGGCAAAATTATTTAGGAAAGCATCTCTAGCTCCTTCATTTAACTGTTTATTTCAGTTTATGCAGACAGATTTTTCTCAGTCCAGTTTTGAGCAGTTCAGGTGCTGACATTAAAACTTAAATAGCTGGGTTAATGTAACCTCACTTCTGTTCCCTATTAGGTACTGTGCTGGAGAAATACTAGATAAGATCTACTAAATGCACACACATAAGAATTAACTAGTGCTCTGCTTTTCTCGTAAGAAGCAGATAATTTAAAAGAAAACGCCTACAGAAATATAGCAAAATGTCTGTGTTCTGAAAATCTGGATATTTGGACCTTAATTGCTAAGGTTTGCTTGCAGAGGCACAGCTCTATCATCTGCTAGGATTATTGATACCAGACAAAGAGGCAGGGATCTATTGAAGAGAAGTGGTCAGGCAAAAGAAAGTTTTAATTTTAGTAGTTATTGTTGAGAAACATGAATAATTTCTGTCAGTACTGTGGAAGAAATAAAAGTGCTCTCCTCCTCTTGTGGACTATATTCTCTCCAGTGGTTTCTGCAGATGAGAGATGAGTTTTCCCAGAAGAGTTTGCAGGCATTATTCACATTGTGGGGATTGTTACGGTAACCAAAGGGGATGCTGGTACTTCTGCTCTGAAATACTTATTTAACCATAGTGTGTTAATGGTGCAACTGGTACCAGGTAACTAAGGCTAACACATAAGGTTGTAGACAGGCTTTTGTCTTCATCCAAAATGCTGCATGGGCCTTAGGGGAGAGCATGGAAATTAATCCATATCTTAGTCAGAATTCAGACACATGCCAATTTCAAAATTGTGAAATGGACTTTCTTTTGATTTTAGGAAATAATAATACAATACACCATAATAATGGTGTACATGACTTGCTTTTCCCACTTAAAATAGAAAGCACCAATTTATTCCTACTCTCAAGAAGATCCAAGAAATCTTCTGTGACATATTATAAATTTTAATGGAGACTGATTGCTCTGAGTTTGCTTCCAATCTTTGTCATGTGGCTCCTGCAATATGTAAGTAGATTCAATAATTGAGTGTATTAATTCTTATATGTATCACCCAATGGAGGCACAAAATACTGCATTTTTGAGAGGCCTTTGTCAGCCTTTGTGTTTGTCCTTTTCTCTGTGATGCCTCACGTCTCCATTCTTCTATTTTTTGCTTGCTATGCTCTCTATTATTGGAAAAGGAAAGACCTTTTCTTTTTACAAGCTGCTTCTCTTACCTCATTTGCTCTTCTTTCCCCACAGAAGCCCTAACATATATGTACCATATATATATACACACACACATATATATACAAGATCATATACCAGATCAGTCATGAGCTGACCTCTGAGCTGCCAGTAATACAGGCTGTCCTGCATGTGATTTTCCCCTCCTTCTGTAGGCTGGACAGGGAAGTGAAGTGTATAGCATTTTTTCAGACTTTGCGGATGTTTACCCATACATCTCAGGGAGTTTGGCAGAAAGAGTGTGTATCATGGTTGATTAGCAGTGATGAGAGATATGCACATAAAAACTAATTCTTCTGGAGAGAACCAATGGCTTATTCACCTCTTCAGTGTCTGAGTTTCCATATAGACCTTTGGGGATGCCTGAAGGGTGGTTAATTAGTTTAATCTGTCAGAGGCAGCCAAATCTGCAGTTTCTGAGTAGAAAGGGTACCTCAGCAAAAGTCATCTCTATTACGCTCAAAACACTTCTTATGAAATTCGCTATGTTTCATTGCCTTTAAAGGACATATGCTAGTCCTGAGCTTCCATTCAGGGCATATATAAATGGCATAGAACAGAATTCAGGTTGTATGCATTTTCTTGGACTGAGAGAACAATCTGTGGTTTGTTTTAATTATGGCACTTAAGCTAAAGCATTTTAATAGGTGTTTCACCAAAAGTCTAGGTGATGAACAATTATCTACTGATGTGGTATCTTTAGCCAAGTATTTAATGTATTTGAATTTGTCTCTTCATTTTGTAGCAGCTGTAATATTTCAGAAGAACACACTCCAGAAAAACATGCTTCCTGCTCAATTAATGTGCAGTGTACATATACAAATATTTGCATATCTGTATATTATGTATATTTTAGCCTCCTTTTAAACATTTTTCAACTCATATGCATTGAAATTCCTAGTTTGCATTTTGGCAGAGGATCGGGATAGCTGTGAAAACACCTGTTAAATACTGATGGGAAACTCCTTAGCAGTTGATATGCACCTGTGTCTTTCACTATTGAGAGAAAGTGCCAGGCCTGGCTTGTCATTCTTTCAGGTATAGTAACACTTCCAGGACTGAGCTACCTACATCTGTGGTGAAGTGTGCGCAGAGAAATTCCCAGTGGCTGCACAGTGATGAACGCCTAGGTCTTGGCTTGTAGTTTCATTAATGGCAACAGTTCAAATGAAATTACGGCTATTGTGCTGTATTTTAAGTACTAAACAATTTAATTCTGCTGAAATTCCTACTGACAGCTCTGCCTGCCAGCATCCATCTTTTGTGTGGGTAGAAGATATTCAGGAGATCATAGCATAGAATAAATCACTCTCTGGGCAATTTACTGAGTTGTATGAAAGTGGGAATAAAAGCTTTTCTGCATGAAAAGTAAATCCATGTTTCTTCTATGTCAGCTGTGTGTAGAAGCTGCTAAAAAACAGAGTATAGGATCTCATTTTGTTTTTTTTTAATGCTGAAAAAATCAGAGTGTATAAAGTATTTGGAACTACTGTACTGTTTAAAACACCTTTTTCTCTCCTCTATTTCCCTGTGGAAATTTGTTCTGTTTAATCTTGATTCTGTCTACCTTTCTAATACCTTTCTATCAGTCATTTTAAATGTCTCTGTTGGCTGCTTTAAATGACGAGTAGGACTTCAGAGGAAATAATCTGGAAGGATTGGGAAAACTGCTGAATTAATAGATTAGGATGATTCAAATGAATGCCTCTACTGAAGGAAAGCTGGGGAGAATTCAGCTTTCATACAGTGTGTTTGAATGTGATAGGCTCAAGTGTGGTAGCTCTGCATGCTGGAGCCTGCACGTGCGGTCTCAGTCCTGCTCAAGTGCTCAGAAGACATGGTGGATAGAAAGGGCTGGAATTACTTTAATAGAAAAATTAAGAGCAAAGGGCAGGAGTCCCTAAAAAAAAATAAATTGGTAGTTCTGCTATTTGTGAAATGCATATTTCAATGATGAGTTTCTGTGCTTTGCAGTTTGTCTAAGTGTACAAGAAACTTAGGACTTAAGGAAGCTCTGTGTTGCCTGGTGTAAGTCAATATAAATTAGGAAAACTGTTTGGGATTTAAAAGAATGCACAGTGGCCCAAGGAGTGTAATAAAAGGGGATTTTTTTGCTTAAAGAATTAGACAAAGCTCAGCCCCCTAATCATTTCTGCAGTCTGAGGTTTGGCAGTGAAATTTTGGCTTGTGTGTACTTGTATCACAATTTCCCTTCTCTTTTCTTTTCCTTAGAATATTCTGGCTTTGTAGATTTGTATATTGCAATGTATTCAGCATGAGACTAATTCTGCCATTCCTTTTTTTAACTTGGATTGCCTCATGCAAAAATAAGGTCAGAATTTGGCCAAAGACAGTATCTGTGCACCATGGGTTTCTGGAATTTATACCACATCCACTCTAGTTTTTCCTTCCAAAAGTGGTTTGAGATGCTGCTTGCATGGTACATTACACAAATAGTAAGCAAGTAGGTCCTCAACTTGAAATTACTTGTTTCACAGAACAGTATTTTCTTAGGATAGGCACTGCATAGGGTCAGGACTCTGTGCTAGCTCATTTGTTTATGAGATGCTAATCTAAAAAAATAAAATCAACTAGAATTTGTTTATATGAAATAAGGGACAGACTTAGCCGTATCCAGTGGATACAGATTCTTCAGCTGTCAGTTATATTATCTTATATGTAATGACAAAGGAAAGTATGTAACAGGCAATGTTTGTTGCTTTACAGTATAAGGCAGTTCTTTGTTGCTCTTAACGCAAATAATCCTGTCACAGTCAGTGCTTCATGTGGATGAGGAATATCCCTTTTATTTGCAGATAGACTGAAGATTTTAGCACATGTAATACATATAAGGCTGTAAGAAAGGTGTCTCTAGTTTAAATTATTATTAATCAAAGTATTTAAGCACTTGCTTCTGTTTGGCTTTATCAAAAGGCTCGTTTTTAAGTGCAGGCAGAAAATTATGCACATGCTCATGCAATATGGAGATTTGAGGTTTTTGCTAGTTGCTGAATACTAGAAATCTCAAATTTTAACTTCCTCTAGAGCACAAAAGTAGTCAAGTAGCAGTGATAAGTCTCCAGATGATGCCCATAACAATTTGTTTTAATTAAAGAAGCTCCATTTGATATGTTAAGAACATATCAAATTTTTTTATGCTCCTAAAGAATTTTTAAGTCTTGTCCCAAAAGGAACTTCTGTGATTAGAAGATGAGTCTTATTTCCCACTTATCTGATGTAGAAGCCACTTTATTTCATATAAGGAAATATTTCTTTCCTGTAAATGTGATGAAACACTGAGCCAGGTCTCCATACTTGGAGATATTCAGATGTCCTGAGCCATCTGCCCAAAGTGAACCTGCTATCAGAAGGTGACTTAGTCTAGATGTCTCAGGATGTCCCTTCCAACTTTATCAAGATTTATTTGGTGCCACCTTGGGAAAACTTGTTTTTGTTTAATCTACCAGTGGAAGCAATGTGACTGATAGCAACATGATGTCTTGGGTTGCAATGCAAGATGTAACCAAGAGTATGTATTCTATTACCATCTGTTAAAACCAGGTGGGGCAATGTTCTTTCTCTTCCATGACCCATCCTTCATAATTCCATGACAAAATCTTCTGTTAATGAAGCTGTTAAACCCAGGTGAGGCAGTGTTCTTCATCCCTTCCATGACCCATCCTCCCTCAAGAGGAATCTCTTCTGATAATGGGCCATTGAGTCTCACTTCGTGGCTGATAATGATAAAATCATCCCAGTGTGAGATGCTCCACCCAGGGGGAGGATTCCTACCTGGATATAATCTGAGATTTGGAACATCACAGTCAGCCTTTGTCCACTGGATTCCCAGAGGAAGACCAGACCCATCTATACCACCACTGGACCTTTGGAGGAAAACTACACCCTGCTACAGGATCATTGCTTCAACAGAACAATGTCTTTCACTCCAGGAGGACTGCAGCCACCATTTAATCTGATTGCTACCAACACCCTGACCAATAGGGTGTCAGGTTGTATTCTGTTAGTGGGGTTTTTTGTACTACTGTATTTTTATTTAAATTTTCTTATTAAAGAACTGTTATTCCTATTCCCATATCTTTACCTAAGAGACCCTTGATTTTAAGATTATAATAATTGGAGGGTGGGGCTGTTTTATTTGCATTTTTCCATTTCAAGAGAGGTTCCTGCCTTCTTTAGCAGACACCTGTCCTTTCAAACCAAGACACATGAATTGACAAATTTTGGCAGGATGCTTTGGCAGAAGTGGCTGCCAAAAACAACCACACAGAGAGACAGTAACAGGGCGGATGTTTTTCTGCCTACCTGGATCATGGTTTTCCAAAGACTCTGGTTGTGTTCAGCCTTGTATGGCCTTAAAAATTCAGAACAATAATCACCAGAGGATTTCTGTGTGCATATCTCACAAAAAAGACTAAGTTGTAGGACTGATTTTATACAGCATTAGCAATCACTACGGAACACTTCAAAAGAACAGGCAAGAGAACATTTTCTATAATCCTACTACAGCCACTTGCAACAGACAGCTGAAATCCATGCATCCTCAGTGAAAGGATACACCTTCAGATACTGATTTAGAGCCAGAGATCATTCTGGGAGACTGCCTAGTAAATGGATGCCCCAGTTTAGTATGAAATGCTTCTTTAAGCTGTTTTCATTGTGTCCCTTGTTGAACTGAAGAAGCCTCGGTTCTGCAATGCATTATTTTAAGATATAAATTCTTAAACCTGAGTTAATAAATGAAGCCATAAATGCATCTGGATTCCTCGACTGTTTAGTACCAATTTATTTAACCATAAAAATAAAAAAATAAATACAAAAATTTAGACATTTAGGAAAATTCCTCAAAAAATTGAGGAAAATAAGCAAGAAGTGTACTGAACTGTATTTCTCCCTTTTAATAAAACAAGGATTTGCATATACTTTAAAAATACATCCTCTCAGAAATTTAGCTTATATTGAGAATGGCAGTGTTTGGATCCATTTTAAAAATGTTATACATAAATAACTTTCTGAGAGGACAATACATTATTTTCTTCTGTAATCACTGTTTTTAATTTTCTTAATGCACTTTTCACTGTTGCTTTGTCTGAATACATTTTATTTTTGTTCCTCTAGACAGGATTCTGCCACAAGCATTTTTAAATCAGACATTAATAGCATAGTTCACAGTTGTTACTGCCAGTGCTCAAACACAAATACTGCATTTGTGTTTGGAGGAAAAAGCAAACATCAGATCTTAATTATGTGCATTTGTGCTTCTGTGCTTAAGCAAGCTGGCATAAGGAGTTTACATCACTATCAGTTAACTGTAGTCTGTAGCTATCAGGATTACCAGCTGGATGGTTTGCAGTGGTGGGGGGGGGGGGGGTTGTCCTTTTTCCCTATTTTTAAATGGCAGGATTTCCAGGAAAGTCTGAAGTTTTGTGTTTACTTTATCCATAAGGAAATTAATAGAACTTTAGTACTGAATGCCAAACTAAAATAATTTGATTTGCAGACTGTTTTTGGATTTCTCTGTGGGATTTATTAAGAGTGAGTAGGCCAAGCATTAGAGCAGAGATCAGAATTGTGTCAATCTGGAATATAACAACTTATGTTTTTCATGAACAGACAAATGAGTTGATCATCAGCCCTTTGGAACATGGATTACATTTGTCTGTCACAATAGAACTCTCCTCCTGGCATTTTTAGGCACATTTCTAGTGATGAGCTTTAAAACTTGAAAAATATACATAGGTCATTGAGGCTTTGTATTGCTGGTCAGTTATTAAAAAAGATTGTTGTGATTCATTAGTCTATGATGGATCACTAGAATAACATAATAATTTTTCCTCCTTCCATTTTGTAAGTTGTGGGAGGTGCTGAATGTCAGCATAAGTGAACTTTCATATAAAGACATTTATTCTTTGCAAAACAATAGAAACACAAAATCTTTATATTCTGGAAGAAAAGTTACACAAAAGGTTCTGTTGTAGATCTTGGCCATATGTCATTCATAGAATAATAATAGAATTTGGTTTAGTAAGAGTTAAGTACCAGGGCATGCTTAGAGAACCTCCAACAAGGACTCTGATCAAACCACTGCTCAGAGCAAAAGTAATATCAGCTAAACCTAGGAAGGATTAAATGCCACGCAGAATCACGGGTCTTTATCAATAGAATTGTGTCAAATCAGGAATGCTGTCACCTGAGGTCCTAAGTATTTGCAAATTGTACCACTGAACAAATTAAAACTTCAGTGTATGCTTTGGATCTATATAACTCCACTTTTTGTCATTTTAAAATTTGGTGTTCTAATGTACTAGTATTTTGCTTTGGATTAATATTGTACACAGTTGAAAATATTTTAATTATTTTTTTTACTCTTTAAGAATATGAATTTGATGTAGTTGCAGTGAACAGCAGAACATTTAGAATTGGTTGAATTACCCCCCTTTTCATATAAATGGGAGTCAGCATTTATTCTTTCAGTTAGAAACTTGATTATAATCTGGAGACTCTCGTTAAAATGCTTTTTTTGCTATTGCTAAAAGGAATGTTACAGGCAAGATGTTTTCATTTTGTGTGCAGCTAGGAAAGTTTTGTTAAATGTGTTGTTGTCCCAAAGCCATAGGAATAGTTGCTTTTTTTCCTGCAATGTGAAGTTGAGTCCAGCAGACTGAACTTTAACATCTTTTTCTTGAGCAACAGGCAATGGTGACTTAGAGAGAGAAGTGTTAATTAATTTTATTTCAAAGTTTTTAAGCTAGACTCTTGAACATGGATATTCAGTTTTGATCATTCTAAAACACACTGATACATCAATTTTATTTTTCTTGCCTGAAGAAAAGTATATCCCAGTCATTACTTGCTGCTGAAAGAAATTTGTGTAGATATCTCTGACTCCATTTTTGAGCAGTGGAAAGTTTAGTCTTTCTGAAATCAGCTCATTTTTCTTGCTCTTTCATGCGGAACACTCAACAGGAAAGCCAAGAGGCCCATCTTTGGAACAGGAATTATTATTTAGGTGTTACTTTGTAAGATGGACAATGAATCTGATGTGGGTGGGTAAAAGGGGACTAATGAAGTACGTCTTGTCTGTTTTCAATGAAGACCATTGTATATGCAAAAGACCTTAATTTTTAGCACAGTGCAATAAAGGAACAGAAAAACTAACAAAGTAAAAGAAATTAAGCATGTACATATTGAATATTTGTGATTAAGAAGTCACCTGGAGACAAGGAACTTTGAGAAAGTAATAAAAACTGAACATAAATACTAATGGGGCAAGTGGATGCAGTGTCAGTCTGGAAACTTTTAAAGTCAGATGGGTTGCCAACAGGATAGGTTTGGAAAAGCTAGGAACTGCTCTTCATTTTTTTTTTTTTAATAAAGATGCAAGAAGATGTGTAACTGATGAGGATTTTTGTTCTTACAGATCTGTTTTTCTAATGATTATAGGTATTGGAGCCAGCTCATATGTATGAGGTGCAATATGGCTATGGATGCTGAGGAACTGGCTTCACGAAGAAGAGATAGCAAGTGCTATCCAAGGCAGCAGGACAGGTGGTGTGAAAGACCTGTGGAAAACTTTTTGCCCACAGTGTGAAAACTGAACAAATGTGTGGCATGAAAAATTTTAAGATTAATATGCTGACTTTGCATGAAGACTGAATATTCTTAGTACTGCATTCTTGAAAATACCTCCCATGTGTCTGTCCTCAGTCAGCGGAGGTGTACTTTGAAGACTTGGCCCCCGACCATGGAAAGAAGACTGCTTGGATAGCACTAGCTGGAATCACTCTGAAGGACTGTAAGCTTTGTGTGCCTTAATGAAAGGCACTAGGTAATCTTGCAAAAGGGAAAGCAATTTCCATCTCAGTTTATAAGATGCATGTATGTATAATCATGTATCTTAAGCATATGGATTTTAAATCTTGGCATTGAAAGCTTTCCTGTATTGAATTGTGAAGTGTATGAACATAAATAGTCCTAAATTGCTGTGTTCGTGGAAGCACAAATGAACAGTGTGAATCTAGAATGATTTCATGTTAATTACTGTGTTTTATTCCAATAGTTTAATTACGGAATGGTGTCACATATTGCTACAGAATATCACAATTTACCTGCCCCCATCTGACAATCTCTTGGCTGTAGTAACAAATGAAAGTGTAGTCCTTTTTGGAATGGCTTTGAATATCTGAGATGAAAATCTTATTTAAAGATGGATAAAATGAATACATCCTTTTGGAAATTCACACAATGAAGTTAAGTGACCTTCTCAAGATAGATTAGCAAAGTGTGTCAGTAGTCAAGAGCATTTAAATTCCTGACTGTGTCCCTCTTTTTTAATCATTCTTTCCAGATCAGTCTACGGAATGGTTCTCTCACCACTGTCTGAGGCAGTCAACAGAACTGAATTACTGGGTATATATTTTTCCTACAATGAGCTTTCTTCTTGTAAGTAACCTACTTCTTCAGAGTTTTCTGGTTTGCTTTTTTTTCCCTGAGAGGAGGAGGAATGGGGTAGATGAAAAAGGTAGAAAGCTAAATCTGAAAGAAAATATTTGGATTTCTTATTGATGCTTATACTTCAGGAGGAAATGGACATCACTGCAAGTTAACAAAATGGAAATGTATGTATATTAAAAGGATTTTTTTGTTCTCGCCAGGAATAGAATGCCTTGACTAATCATAATTGGTTTCATGTCTTGGAATTAGGGTCAGTGGCCAGGAAGAGTTCTTATAAGAGATTTGTAAGAAATTCAGTATTTCTTCTAAGTGTCTAAAGAAGGAGATCATGTATTACACTTTCTTTAAATAAGCTCTGTTCATGATTTACTTTGTGGGATGAAAGATTGTCAGTTTGTGCCTTAAATCCATGCTTTTTGAAGATGTTTTTGAACCTTTGTTAGTTATAGTTTATGTAGCAGTGCTGAATTCTCTGCTGCACCGCAAATTCAAGTTGCTGTCTGAAAATTAAGCTTTGAATTCTGGATGAATATCTGTGAAAGTAGGCCCCATATGACCTGAGATTCTTTCAAAAGAATCTCATTTGCCTAGAATTGCATGCAAGAATATAGTTTTGCTTTAGAGACTATGCTGTGTTGCTGTCATTTACCCATTGCAGGAGATGTTCTTGAATGTACTGCTGAAAAAAAAACTGTTATAAATAATCCTGTGTTTAGTAGCCCTCTAAACCAGAGAGGGATTACAGTTAGTCAGGTGAACTGGATGCTGTATTAGCAAGGATACAATGACCCAAATTACATTTTCTATTGAAATAATGTTAAAGATTACTATGTTTTCACCTACAGCAAACTTCAGACTCATTGAATTTGTATGTACCAATTCCAGTAGTACAAAACCACAATTTGCAGCATGGCTGGGAATTCTGCTGACTTTTCCTCTGAGCACCTGTTCTGCTTTTTGGTAATCCTGCTATTGATTACTTCAGTTTCTTTTGGTTGTGAATGTTTAAACTACTTTTGTGTACTTGTTATGTTTATTTTGATATTAAACACATCCTTTTTGCAGCTACTTTTTAGCAAGCTTTCAGCAGACAAACATCAAGTGGAACTAGTCCTCATAACATCCATGTAGCAAACATCCCAACATACCTTGGTGTCTGGCAAGGTTCATGCACGCCACAGCACAGGCACAGAATTCATTGAGCCCACTCATACTGATCTCTGTGATGCTGTACCTCATGTGGGGCACTACAGTTCCTTACCATTTAACAGTTAATGTTTCCTGCTTCAGTATTGTTTCTACAACAATTCTTCTGTTGTTCCACAGGTACTAACTCAATTTTATTTTTTTACTTCTCTGGTTTTTTGCAATAAGAACCATATAAAGCCTAAAGTAAGAGACATGTTTACTAACCTGATTTTGGCTTGCAGTTTGCTCTTGTTTTGTCAGATCTGACACAAGTATTTTTCCTGAAGTCCGTTTGTTTAAATGTAGCCATTACTCATATTTTCCACTGTAAACTTGGATAGCCACTGTGGAACAAGCCACAAAAATGTGGGTTTCATGACAAAATTGTAGACCAAGAATTTTATAGTTCAGGAGTCATCTTGCGTGCTAAACTAGCATTAATTGAGGAGCCGGATTTCCAAATATTACTCTATTGTCTGGTAACTCAGGCACTTCTCATATAGCGTGATATGTTTGCTCCAAAACTGATCTGTGAACAAGTATCTGAAAAATTGGAAAGCTAGGGTTGTAAAATGGATCTGAGTTATTGAATCTAAGTTTTACTTCAGAATTCAAAATCCATTGAGGCAAATATAATCTTCTCAGGACAAATAAACCTCTTAGTGGAATCATGCTTTTTAGAAGAGCACTGCCTTGAACAATATTATGCAGCTTCATGTACTTCATGGTTTTCATCTCCATGTGTTTAATAGTTAACAAGCTAACACAGATGAACAAAGGCTGATATGTGCTTTTTGACAACTTGGGATGAAGTGAGTGAAAAGCAGCATAATTCATATGAACAGCTTACACGGAGACTTCAAGTATTGTCATAGCTGTTACCACTCAGCTGATCTCAAGAGTTTTATCACCCTAACTTCAAAGGCTGGATGCATTTTGTGTCAGACATTCTTATTCTAAAAGTAACATGCAGGATAGCTGGGCTCTCAGAGGAAATGAAATTAAAGTGTGAGGGAAGAGCAGAGGAGCTTTTTGTTTATTAAATTTGATGTACAACTCCTAAATTTCTAATAATACAATTTGTTAAAGGGCTGATCCCTTCTGGTAGTGCTGAATCTTTATTTCGTACATAAAGGTTGTCTTGTTTGCAGGTCATAATAATTTCAGTCATCTTTCAATTAATACTTGGAGCATGGATCTCTCTTAATTGGTTATTGATCCCCTCTAAAGCTAGCCTGACCAGAAGCATAATTTGTTGCCTGTGATCTCCTGAGCGCTTAAGCTTTTCTGCTTCCTCAGTAAGGGAAGCAGAGCCTGGATTTTACCCTCTTATACCGTAGCTTAATCAAATATACAAAGAAAAGCAAAGGAAGTGGTTACAGTCACCCTAAGTGTATGCTGTTAACTGCTCCAGTACTTCTCCCACTACCCTGGCCTTTGTGGTTTTCTCTAAAGCTGCATTTTCAGAATTCAAGTGACCAAAAATTGCTTCTATTTTTGCAGTTTCTACTGCAGGATGCGGTTCCTTAGCAATAGATTAGCTGGTAGAGTCCTGTGCTCTTATTTCCATTTGTTACCCTTTCCTGACAATGCTCTTGGCCTTTGTGTGGTTAGGGCTTCATTCTGCTCAAGATTGTCCCTCGTTTGTTGGTTAGTTTTCTCCATTAGAACTGAGTATGTTTCTTGGGATGGAGAAATGTGTGGGGCAGCAGCAATTGAGATTGAGCTGCTATGGGACCTCTTACTGAGAACACTTACTGAGTTATAACTGATGTTATAACCATGGGAGGAACTATTCTGCCTGTTGCAGCATGGTATGGCTGAAACTTTAGAAGTTTTATCACAGCATCTTTCACTTTCTCTGAAAAGGACTCGATTAAATTTGTACTGAGTGGTTTGGAGCTCCCAAATTTTGTTGGAATAAGACTAAAAAGAATAATAATCAAGATACACAGATGGCAAAGCTGCAATTTGGAGAAAGGAATTTAGCTGTTTCCTGTCTTGCCAGGTTGTGAGCAATTTACTTTCTATAGCTTAGTATTCAGAACTGTTAATCAAATAGCAGTGGGCATTTGTTTGTGGCAGGTATTTTGCACACAGGCAATTGTATGCATCTGGCAACTCAGATTCTGAGCTGATATTTTTGATTGGGTGTTTAGGTCACTCAATGTATTTCCTTTCTCAGACTGAATGACTTTCATTTATTTTGATTAAAGTTCCCTCAATAAATGTTTGGTTCTTAAATTTTCTATAAATAATTCCTCATAGTGATAAAATCCCTTGTTAATCACTTGCTGACAATTGAAATTACTAAGTATCTATAAGCAATGGCCGTGATTGACAGTCTGAGTCAAATTTGGTGGGTGAAAAGTTAAACAGATTTTCACTTGTCTCCACATTAAAGTATGCTCTAGTGCTGCAGTACATTTTTATGCAAACAATTTGTTTTTCTGTCCTAAACCATTTTCTGTCCATGGAACATCGGTGGGTTGTAATAATTTTATCTGAACCTTTCAGCTTAGTATTGGTTTAAGATGAAAATATTACTGTTGTGCCATATGGTATAAAGCTTGCTGTTATGTAGTCTGTTACATATATGCCTTGTGTATCTTCATACCTGCCACTGGAGAGCTGTCTGATAATACCAAGCTCAGATATGAAAGGTAAGGAATGTCCTCAGTTCCTCCTGACTTCAGCAGTGCTTTTGTAGACCGCTGCAGGATGAGCAGTGCAAATCACCATTCTGTGTGTCACTGAAAGTCATTACTGTTTCACTGACTTCATAAAGAAAATTTCAGTAAAATTTATAACTATGTAACTAACTGACTTAAAAAAAGAAAATCTAAATTTATATACAGCTTTCAATTTGATATCAGTAGGAAAAATAAGGAAGAAATACAAAATGCATACACCATATTCTGCAGAAGCCCTAACTACAGGCCTAAATTTTTACATGTCTTGCAGAAAGCATTTTGCACTATTTAGTAAATGCTTAAAAACCTAATTAGACTAATGTTTCAATTTTATTCAAACAGATATATACATTCTGACATGTATGTCCACATAGGAAAGAATTCCAAGTCTCCGTCTCATGATGACCTTTCCAATGAGATCTGGTCATACAAACAATTACTGTGGCTCTTTGTTGTCTGAGAGCATGGCAAATTGCTGCAAACTTATTTTCTTCCATATGTGGATGAAAGCAACACTCATTTTTGTATTTGATTTTGCTTGAAATTTTACTGTATTTTGATATTGAACTCTATTTGTAGTAGTACTTGCAGGGCTAACATGGCTTAAAGCAGAAAACTGTGGTAGGAAGGATCACTGTGTATTCCATATTACATGGCATACTTCTCCTTCAGGAAATGTTTTTTTGTTTCTTATTTGTATCTTATCAGCATAGGATTAGATGCACCTAATTTTGCAATTCCACCTATTACTCTGATTACTAATTTTGAGGTTTGTGGAGGAGTAAGGTTGTAAGGAGCAAAGAGATGAACAGCACTGGGAACAGCCCTGTGCTTCATGAAATCATTAGAATATTTCATGTGGATTAGACCAAGAGTTGGAGCAGTTTTGCAGAAGTTAAAGGAAATGTAATGACAATGTCTGAATTAAACATGGCTCTATTTGCTGTTGTTGCAGCAAATTGTTTACCACACTGCACTGTAAACAGTGCTTGAGCATTATGGAAGAAATCAAGGGTTTAAGGAACAAGAGGAATGCCAGTCATGTTTGTATTCTATATGCTGGTTACTTTGAATACTACGGCCTGTGACGGTAATGCATCTAACTTGAACTGCAAGAATTGAAAGTTTTTCTAAGAGGAAGAAATGTAAAAAGAATATATGCCCAGCTTAAACATCTTATTTTAACACTGAATTGTAGTAAGAGGCTTGTTATAATGAATTTTGTGTATAGGCATTCCTTTTATTGTTATTTAGTTTAAAGGTCCTTCAGATTTTCTCTGCTGAATCTTTATTTCTTTTGTAGATATTTAAGTCTCATCCACACATTGCACATTGTTATGCATAATGGCGTTGTAGAGCTGTTTCCAGTGTTACAGTAGTGCAACTTGAATGCTTTCTGCTTTACAGGTTTGTGCAGTGAGATCAGACCTGGGTCGCTACTCAAAGTGTTGTTTCTTACTGTGCTGCCTGACTTATTCAGTACAGAATAAGATACTGCAAGTAGCTCTTTAGCATCCATTTGGAGGGAGGTGCATCAATTTGCCCTCTCTTTGTTCTTCCATTCTATTTGCAGGTAAAATCTGGACAAAAGCATCTGAAACCCAATATAATTTATTTTTTGTAAAGGCTTTTTATGGGTTTGTGACCTCGGTTAGTTGTGCCCCACAGAGCAATGCTGCTAGCAGGGATTTTGGAGTTAGTCTTTTGGTAGAGTACACCGTGGTTTTGGGAAGTGGAAGAATAGGTGGAGAGATAACACCTAGACCAAAAACTTCATATTTTAGAATTTTTTGTTGAAAAATTCCCCCAAATTATTAAACTTTTCAGTAGCAATAGAGGTTTCGTTTTGTTTTTCTTTTTGAATAGATACCCTCCTTTACAATGCGAATTATTCCTGTCTTATGTTTTACTTAAAATAGGAGCCCATGGACGTGGGTTTCATGTAAAATTCCACATTCTAGGAGTAAGCATTTAGACAAGTTCGGCAAGGATTCTTGGTAATTTTTTTCCTTTAACTTGAACTATGGCTACTGTTTTGTCACCTGTGTTTTTATTTACCTGTCCTTGTTCTACTTCTATAATTGAATTGACTTTGTCTCCTCATTTATGTATTTGCAAATGAATATTGGGACAGACTTTGAAATATTTTTGAGTATGTTAAAATTCATTAAGATCCTAAAAATTAGGGTTTGCTCCTCATTTTGCTCATTCGTTGTCTCTTTTCTGGAGCTGAGTAGCACCGAGCACTTAAGTGGGTGTGTGGGAAGATGAGTGGAACGCAACTTCAATCACAATGCAGACTGCAGTACAAAATCCTTGCTTACTTTGTCAGTCATTTTATAAATTGGTTTGTAGAGCTATGTGCAACTGTAATTACTTTCAGCTTCTCAGCATTTAGTAAATCTAGAAAATGGCATTATTATTCTGGGGTCTCAGCATTTACGGAGGTGCCTTTTCCTTCGTTACATCAGAAGGTGGCAGCTGGCTCCTCATGTGAGAGTCGCACGGGTTTAGCAATCCTGCCTTTCCCTGTTTCCTTGCCACCTGCTGGTAAAAGGTGGAAGCCTGCAGCATGTGGAAATCAGACTTCCAGCTTTTAGGGAAAGCCTCTCCTACTTGTATTAGGTACAGTGGACCGATTCCTTCCTGTTTCCCAAAAAATCTAGGCTTTTTGTCTCAAACACCAAATTTAAAATCCACAAGGATTTCCAGAGGGATCCAAAGTTGTTAAGCCTTCAGTTTGAAAAAAAAAACCAAAAGCTTTCCTCTCTTTTTTCCGAATATCAGGTTAAAATGGTTTTGTGTTCTATGTTCGAGGGGTGGGTCTATTTGCTGAAATAAAAAATAGATCTTATGGCTTTGTGCAATTTGTGTGTATTAGAAGTAAATATAAAGTTTGCTCCTAACAACTTCAATGTTGTGCAGTAAAGTGGTCACATTAAATATATTCTGTTAATTTTTTTTAATGTTACCACACCTTCAAAAGCATTGAAAGAGTTTCTGTGAATTGAAACAGACAACAGTGCTGCATGTGGGATATATGTTAGTGACTACCAGTAGTAAATATATACTTATCTGAGGCAATGGAAAAATAAAGCATGATGTAGCCTCTCAACACTTGCCCAGAAGCAAGGCTGCATTCTTTGAAATCTGCAATATAATGAAATGCATGGTGTAATATAAGTAAAACTTTTGGGTCTATGTGTATGTATAAATACAAAACATACGGGTATGCACACAAATATTCAAGCGTACCTCCTTCAGTGAAGACTATTACTTCATCATATGCTCAGAAATGCTGCCTTTAGTTAATGCTGTTTTGCTGTTGGTTCTGTTATGATGCTTAATTTTTAATGAAATTTAAATGTAGGTTTCTTTATTCTTGGACTATTTCACATTGAATTCCTCAAGGAACTATGCAAGGGCAACATTAGGTTTGCATTAGTGTTATTTTTCAGATCGTGCACATTTTGCAGTCATTGAGGGTTCAAAGCCCATGACACTTTAAATAAGGTGGCCATTTCAATTGTAGACCTGAGAGCTTTTCAATTTTTAATGTTTGGTTTCTGACTAAGAAGATGCTGATATAATTTGAGTTTTGGATGGAACACAGTGAACCACTCATGATGAAGTAGATTTCACTGAGGTAACCTTGGCAATGGGGCTGATGGGATTCATGCCAGTTAATCAGTCTAAGTATGTGAATTGGAATCCCCGGTTGTGTGCTGAAACCTGGACATTGGCTTTGTATAATTGTGTCCAAGATCAGATAACTGGATAACAATTATCAGATAGACAGGTTTTCTAATTACAAACAATTACTGCCAGAAGGACATTCATTCTTCCAAAGCATGAATATCCTTCATATGTATATATAGATATATATATGTCATATATAACCATGCTGTTAATCTGTTACATTTGTTTGAACAAGGCTTTTGTGGCTTCTCAAACTACTAAAAACATCTTCAGCTTGCAAAGTAACTTTTTAATTCCACAAACTGCTTAAGATGACAAGAAGCAATGCTGCTGCTCAGAGGTAATTATACTCTCATTCCAACCATCTGATCATTCCAATAAATTTCTCTCTCCCTTGCTCTATTTCTAACCAACTGTTTATGCATGTAGTTCTCTCTGAACTGATTTGCTATCTTTAGAAAGAGTGAACTGTCTGATTCTGGTATAAAAGGAGCTGGAAAAATTAGAGCTTGTAGCATGAATGAGGGGTTGCTTTCATAATGTGAAAACAGTGGTATGACCAATTTGAGCCATTTGTGTAATCAACAACCTTTTAAGAAGATGGTATGATGATAAAACAGTATTCATGTTGCTCTTAAGGAGATAGATAAATCATCTTAAGTTTTCAGTAAATGCATATAATAAATGACAGCTCAGTTTAATGCTGCAACTGTTTCATTTTGATACAGCATGTCAGAGCCCATTGAAGACATGTTACACTCTATCACCTTAATAATCTAATTACTCTTCACTAGCAAAATTAAATTTTTCTTGACCTCTGAAAAGCATAAAAGCAAATAAAAGTTCTAGTATTTTCTTTGTATTTGCTGAGGGCGGGTTGCAAACAAACATACATGGTACACTACAAGAACTGTGCGCTGTACTTTCATTGGCCATATTTTTGCAATATCCTTCTAAGTAATTAAAACTGGTGTAACACCAATCCAATGACAAAACTGTCTAGTTCACTGGAGACCACTGAATTGGATACCTGTTAGTTATGGGAATAGCTCCATTGTTCATTTTCACTGTGATTGGTTGGAGAATGTTGACTACTTTCATGCTAATATCAACTGCTCATTGTGCATTTTATGGGTGACAATGCAGTAAAAATCATCTTTAAATATGTCTGAAACACTCTTGCAAGTCAGTCCAGTTGCAACCTAGAGTAAGTTTGGAAAGTGAGCATAATTGCACAGAATTAATAAAATGTTACATTGCACAGAGAAAAACAGTATGTAAGGTTAAAATGACATTGTAGAAAACTAAGATTTGCATTTATTTGAATTGCTGTGCTCTGCACATTTTTGCAAGAGAAAGCTAGTGTGTTTGGAGGCAAAACAGTTAAAGACCACCAAGTTTTTCACAGGTGACTGGAAAATAATGAAAATACAGTCTTTAGTTTCAAATGTGGGTGAGTAAGAAAGTATGTGGGAGTCTGAAAAGAAATAACTGTCATAGATTGAGAAGGTAGAATCTTGTTTCCCATTTCTCATATTGAGAAGAATCCACTTAGTGTTAAGTGATGCTCTTAATGTAAAAGGGCAAATTTATAATTAAATCTTGGACTTCTATTACACAATACTGAACAACTTGAGTCTTAAAATTTGTGGCTGTTCTGTGACTATGAGAATTGTTGTTCCATTGCAATGGGCAGGGGTACAAAGAAAAGATCCCTAATTTTCAGGACATGAACCAGATTTAAACTTTTACTGCAGTCACCTTTTCACAAAGTACTTTGAGTTCCAGCTACTACTAAACATAATTGCCCGTCTGCAACATGTTTGAATTATTCCTATGACAGTTATACATATAAACATCTCATTTTATGGCTATGTGCCATTTCATTCCAATTGATTGACTTTTATGTCAACCCAAGCAATGAAAACAGTCTATAAAACTACGTTTTCTTGTATTTAAAAATAAATATTTTTATTAATTAATTACATTATTAATTATTAATCTGATTTGACCCAATCCCATTCCTTCGTAATTATGTACGTGTGTGAATATACACTTATATTTGTTACATTTTTTCTGTATATGTACTGTATATATATTTTTATGTATATGTGTGTTTATTTTCTTGCAAGTTATTATTGGCTTATTTAGCATAGCAAACTGTGATAGCTTTCTATATGGAGAAACTAGTAATGGAATAAATACTGAAGAGGATAAGTTACTTCAGCTGGCAGAAAATGTTGGTAAAGAGCAAAAAGACAATATGAAATAAGTTCTGTCAGGTACTTTGCAGAAGGCTACAAACTCCCATTAGAGTGAGGCTTTGGAATGGCATTATTAGGAGTAGTGGGACTAAGGAAACCCTGCTAATTTTAATTAAGGGCTTGATGAATTCAAGTAGGATGAGATTAAATCAGCCATAGATTGAATCTGTAACATGAAATGTCCTCTCCCCTGTCCAGTGTCCCAAAATTAATAGCTTCATGTGCTTCAATATGATGTGGATGTAATATTAATTCACATTACATGTTATACTACTCTTAAATAAGTTGATACAATATATTGGAATGATTGGAATTACTCTTTAAATTTTATTGTTCAGCACATTTTTGCTAGTTGAGAGAACTGCTAGAACCACTCTGTAAAACTGTGCAAGTTGCCATAGCAATTAAACCAGAGTTCTATGGTTTTCCTTTCTTAAGTCTTAATTCTGCTTGTGATTTTAAATAACAAGCCAGTATTTCATATTTTTTCTCATTTTTCTGGCTTATTAGAGAATAGATTCCGAAATTCTTGATTTCTTGTGTTCCTTGCCTTAAATATGCTAAAATATAGCACCTTTTTAATTCACACATGATTTGGATTCTTTCTGTCTGCTTAGATTGTTGGACAGCTCAGAGCAGGGCCAATGTTTACCAAAGATCTCTAACAACTGGAGATCTGTTCCTGTACTTTTAACATTGTCCTTCAGTATGGCTCTGTTTGGCAATACTTCTAAGCTGTATTTCTAATTAAAAATAATAATTGACAGGCCTTTTTTTTCCCCTTTACTGTTGATCCTAACAATTATGAACTTGGGAACAATTTACTAACAAGTAAAAATTAGCACAGAATTAAAGATAACTTCTCTCCTGGAGTGTTTTAAAATCATCTGAGAGACTGAGGGAGTGAGACAGGAGAGTGATAATGTCTGTATTCAGTATTTCTGCTGCAGTGTCCAAGGGGGAAAAAGGCTTCCTTATTTCAAGCCATCTCCTATACCAAGATGCCTATACTGAGTCATGCACCCTTGTTCTTGGAGGCATGGAGCCCTGTGTTATGTGGACAGTCACTGTGGTATGAATGGGACACAAGCTACAGCTGAGTATGGCCCAAAGGGACCAAAAGGCAAGTTAGTGGGAATTCAGACCTTTTGTTCTTCAGAAAAATCCCCAAGAATTTCAGGAAGGTGCAGGAAGTCATGCTGCTTTGGAGGGGGGTATAGAAATTATAAAGCTTTTCACAAAACAGGAATTTTAGAAAATTAATATTCTTGAAAGCCCTGAAAATACAATTTGTTTTTTTCTTGTTACTGAAGTAGAGCAGACAGCTGTCCCCAGCTCCTGTGAGACAGCTTGGGAAATCTCTTTGCATAAACAGATTCTTTTAGCAAAACTGATTCTGAAGATCCCATTCTTGCCAGGTAAGCTGGCAGGAGAGTTGCCAGTGTTACAGCTGAACTTTCTTGAATGTACAATATATTTGAAGAAATTGTTTTTATGAATCATATTCTCCAATGAAAATTTATTCAATGAGAAAATTTCTAGTTATAATTAATTCCTAGTTATAATTAGAACTTTTCTTAAAGGCCATTCAAGACATTTCTGTCAAGGCTGAGAACTGAAAGAAAACCTTTTAGGGTTCTTGCCTTACTAGCAAAACAAATTCCAAACTGGAATTGAGAAAACAGCTGCTTCTCTTTGTATTCATAAGGTGACTAGTGATGACCTTTGTTAGAAAATGAGTTGAATAGAGAACCTTTGCAATCTTGTGTGGTAGGAAAGCAATATTAGGTTGATTTCAGTAATTTGTATTCAGTTCTATTTAGCAGTTGCCTATGATGCTTTTCAAAACATGAATGAGTTGTTCAATTTCTTATTCCATAGGTTTTTGGTTGAGAGATTGTATCTTTATAGATAAGAAATCTTTAACCTTGTTTTCTGATAAGCTACTCTGTGTTAGTCATACAGCCTGTCTTCTGGAAAATAGAAAGTACTTCATTTTGGATTTTGATTTAGAATTTTTTTCCCTTTCAAGCGAGAGCCTGTCTGGGGAAGAGGCTTTCTTGTCATATCTCTGACCTACATCTGTTTCTGGAATGGGTCAGATGGAAGTGCCTCTGATTTCCTTAGTCACTGATAATGGCTTATGTATCTTGGCATGTCTGTGGACCCCTTTTTGGCTGTGGAAAAATGATTGCACTTTGCTCTTTTCCTGAGCCAGGCAGAAATTACTTTTTTTTTTCCTTCCCCATTTTGAATCTTGGGAGCTTGAAGAGTAGCTCTGTGGTTTCTGGCTCAAATATTTCCAGGTATGGGCCTTTGCTGATCAGTCATGTCAATTGGGCAAAGGATTGAGAAAGATGTGGTTTTGTTGGATGATGTCTTTAGGAGGAAGGATAACTTGTACAAACCTCAAATTCTAACCAAGAGAGTATCACATGCCACCCTCCCCCCCTTGCCCCACCTGAGAAAACAGGTAGGGAAAGGCACTGTGTTTTGCCTTTTGAAGGGCCTTCTTGCAAGGCTTTCAGCTGCAGCTGGGAATTTTGGCGATTAAGCTAAAGCAGAAGTCTGTTGGTGTGGTGTGGTTGACCTTTGGAAGGTTAAAAATAGAAGCCCTTTTTAAGGTCTGAAATGGAAACTCTGCACACTTGCCTATTTCTAAACTTGTTTGTTGTTGGGCTTTTTGGAGTTAATATGCATTTTATCTGTAAAAATATCTGCAGTGCACACTCTGTTTTTCTGGAGGCTTATGATACAGATGTGTGGTGTTGTAAATATCAGTGATTTAAGCAAGGAACAATTTCAAGAGAACCATATGTACTCTAGCAAGAATCACATGTATAGGATGGGTCCTGTTATTATTGATGGCATTTAGGAGAGAAATAGGCTCCAGCTGGAAGCATGCAAGCGGTCATCTCAACAAGTCATGTCTGACAATATTTGCTTTATAAATAAGGCACATGCTTTTTTTCTAGCATTAAGAGTGATGATCAGCACAAAAAAAAAAAAAAGAGGGGGAAATTCAGCTACTGAATGTTTTTAAGAATAAAAGCTGCTCTTTTCTGTCATAATGAAGACATTTCCCCATGACAATGCCAGAAAAATTATTTTATGAAGCATGGGAAGTGGCAGTCACCTGCTCAAAATTTCCATCATGTGGCCTCTGCTTTTGCCACACACCTTAGAAGTGCCTCTTGCTGACCTCTTTCTAAGAATGGCTTAGCAGCTTCCTCCAGCTCAGCCTAAGCATAGCTGGTGTTGCAGTCCCTGCCCTAGCAGGCCTTTAGCCAAGATAGGAAACAGCAAAACTTGTCTGTAAAAGTGGAATACCCTGTTAGCAGAAACCAGAATATGTAGTTACAAGACATCTTACCCAAATAACATTTTCTTTTAATAAAATATCTCTACTGACCAGAATATAAATCTTTGCATAAAGTTTGTTTTTGGGAGAGTCCTAGACAGCTGAATAGATACCTGATACCTGATAGATAGCCCAGATACCTGAGCACTGTGTATTTCTCCTGTGTACATGATTACACACAGACTTACATGTGTGCCTATATATGCACATACATACAAAACCAGATATATATCACCACGTGTATGTACTTAGGCATCATCCCAATCTGTTTTCCCAGACTTTTTCTGGAAAGGAGTGGGAACTGAGTATGATTCTGATACTGATGGTTTGGAGGAGCCATCTGTTGGCTCCAATCCATTTTGTAAACACTTTTGTATTGTTGCTGTGCCAAATGTAAACCATGTGTTGAGAGTGACAATTGATGCATCTACAGTAAGGGCATTCTTATGCATAAACTCTGCTTACAGTTTAATTTTGAAATATAAGACAATGTCTCTGTGGTCATCCAGTATAATTTTATTAATCCAAATGAGAAATCATGTACTGCTCTATTTATACAGACTGTCAAAGGGCAGGTGATACTGTAGCAGAAAACTGATGGAGATGAGATGCATTACACTGGCTGAAGACCTTGTCTTCATTTGGATGTCATGCCAAATGCTTGGGTTGTTGTTCACAAAATAACTCTTGTGCAGCAATGCAAGCTCCAAGAAATGTCTCATATAGTAATCTTATGTACTAACTTTCAAATTACTAAAGGAGCATTCAAAATCACTCATGAGCTTACACTGTTTTATTTGTATTCAAATGAGAGTTTGTCTCTGCACTGTAGAGATCATCAACAGTCAGTGTGTTGGAAGTGACAATGAATGCTGAATCATTTCCAAAAAACTCTTCAATTAATAGGACAGAGACAAAAAATAGTCTGGAAAATGCAAAAAAAGCTCCCAAAATCCTATTGCTATAATATCCTTTCAGAGGTAAGGGCAAGTCCTGCTTTTCAGAACAAAGGAGTAGGCAAACAACAGGAGGTAACTTCCTTGAGCTAAAAAGACCCTCTTTTAGCTACCACCTCAGGAAATATTTTTTTCTTCCCCACTCAGAATCATGACGTTAGTGGTTATTGAGACTATGCTTGTCTCTAGGGCTCTTTCTTTTCCTCATTTTTCATGTGTTGTTTGTCCTATACCTTTGCTCACAATTCAAATCTTGGATCAATTCTTCATTTGTTCTTGCTCAATTTGGTACCATACACTAAAGTTTGAAAATAATTTTAATTTTGTAAAGAAACATTACAATTTCATAACATGAGAGCAGTGGTCTTAACTTTGCTACTGTTGCATATTTCCCACAATGGCAATGTGTTTTTGCAGGATTTTCTCAGTAATGGTGTGACAGTAGAATGGGAGATCTGGTGTTTTTGAGGGGTTTGCCTTGGCTTATGTTGGACTGCAATGCCCTTCTGTATATGAAGGCAAAGCTTTGCCTTATGGGAAAGCCAGCTGGAGTCTGTGACTTGAGGTGTAATCCAAAGCCATGTAGCTTGAAGAAATAAATTGAAGAAATTTGTCTTCCAAAGGCTTTGAGTCATGCACTTTAGTATCTTGGAAGGATTAGAAACTTGCTCAAAACTCTTAATTTGGGATCTGGTTTTAATGGATTCTTAAAATCTCCCTGGTCCTTCCTTTGTGCTACTGTAACTAAGTTGTGCTTTTCAGTGCATATTTTGTATTTATAGCATAATTTTTGCAAATGGAAGCTTAACAGCAATCCAGTGCTGCATCCTTCAATGCACAATACCATTATTGTTAAGCAGTTTTGAGTTTTTTTCTGTTGCTGCACCTTTCAGTAATGTGAAGATAGAAATAGTTGTTGCTAGCTGTAGAATCAGAATCTGTAGAATCAGAATGAAGTGCCTTATTGTTAGACTGGAAATGTCATCTCCATCAAACAGCTATTTAACTGTGATTAACAGCTGCTACTTGAGATGTGTTGTTCACCTGTATCCTGTTGGACTTGTGACTGGCACTCTATTTATTCTGAATAAGTGAGCCTATAGCAAAGCTACCATAGCTGATTTAATCATTTTTCTCCCTGTGAAGCTTGTGCTCTTTTCAGTGAATAGAATCAGGTGTTTAATGATGTGGAATGGAAGAATGAGTAATTTGTAAGGCAAGCAACCTGGGAGTGTTAAAATACCTTGGTCTACTTATGCTGTCAAAATACTAAGGCGTGTTGTGGTGGTGTACTCTAAATGGCCAGTTCACCTGCTTGAAAGTCTTATTATTATGCTTTATCTCCTCAACAGAGTGAGGAGAGAATAAAAAAAAGATACAAATGATGATGTACTCATAACTGGTATTGAGGAGGGACTGAAGCAGTATCATTGGCCTGATCTGACAGTAGCTTCAGAAAGAGATAATGTGCTTAGTTGTTCTACTGCTTGGGCCTAAGGAAATCTTGCTTTGTCATTCTGTAGCAACAAAAGCGAACTCCCAGAGACCTGTTTTCAGAGCATTTTAGTTCAGATTTTTTAAAGCCTATATTAGTAAAATGGATTGTATAATGTCAGTCCTGAAATGCTGAGAACTGAAGATAGAAATGAATATTACCTTCTTTTTAAAGTCTATTGGTTTCAAAACAAAAGATATTATTTTTCTCTTCAAGTTGTTCAGAAAAAGGACACACCTGGTCATTCTCCATTACCCTCTTTTGTCCCAGTTTTGAACAGCTGAAGGATTTTCAACATAAAGAATTACTGTTTTCTGTGAATTCTGAAGAACAAAGGATATTGTGGGCCTTACCATCTTATGTGATAAAGAGTAATTTTCAAAGCTGGCTGGGAGATGGGAACACTATAGAAAATTCATGTTGTCTGGTGCAATGTAGCTCTTCCTATCACATCAGGCACTGGCCTCTGGTGGTTTAACCTCAGCTGGCAACTAAGTACTATGCAAAAAGTGGCCACCCACCATGGGGAGGTCAGTCAGGAAAAATATACAACTGGTGGGTTACGTAAAGTTTAATACCTGGAACAAAGAAAAACTTAACTATTCTAATGATAATAATAATTGCAATGAAAAGGAGAGAGAGAGAGAATAAAACCCAAAAGAAACAAGAGTTGCTCAACACAGTTGTTTACCACCTCCTGGCTAGTGCCCAGCCCATCCCTGAGCAGTGATCAGACCCTCTTGGCCACCCCCCCAATTTCTATACCAGGCATGGTGTTCTATGATATGGAATATCCCTCTGGCCATGCTCCCTCACAGCTTCTTGTGCATCTCCTCACAGGCAGAGCATGAGGAACTGAAGTGTCCTTGATTTGAATATGCACTACCTAGCAACAACCAAAACCTCAGTGTGTTATCAGTGTTATTGTCATGCTGAGTTCAAAACACAGCTCTGTGCCAGCTAAGAAGAAAATTAACTCTCTCTGAGCCAAAATCAGAATGCCTGTCCTAGTGGCTTGCCCTTCCAGGGACTGTTTACTTTTTGATTTGAAATCTACAAATGCTTCTTCTCCATTCTTTCACACTGCAAATAGGAAAACTTCAGCAGGCCATGTCCTTGTACAATATATGCTGTTGAAAACAAGCACTGCAGTTATAAATGTGTCTATTAACTTGTAGGTCATAATCTGTCAATAGTGAAGGATTTACCTTTTCTTCCACATGTGTGTTATATAAGGGTTAGCAGTGATCAAGAGCTGTAGAACTTTTTCCTAAGTGCCAGTAAATCTTTCAGCATCTAAGCATTGCTTGGATGAAAGTGGCTTCAGAACTGTCAGAAAGAAATCACTAAATAAACATCCTTATAAGTCACTTTCATATAGGTTTATTCATTTTTGAAGCATTATAAATAATGCAAATTTAGTGTCCATCTGGACACTAGGTTTTTGCCAACTGCTACCAGACCAGCTGCAAAATTCACTGACTACAAGCTTTGCAGCTGCCATGTGCAGTCAGTGCCAAAAAGGAACACACTGCAAATTCTCCTTTGAGTGCTTGGAGTAGTATGCTGGACTGGAAAACAGGTTAACAAGGAGTGAGATAGGGAAATGGGAATGTAAGGCTTTGCTTCAAGGCATTCACCTTTGTTTTAGGAAGGCTGCTTGCAGAGAGAATCTAGCTGAGATCTAATCACCTTTGTTTGCAGTGGCTCTTGTGATTCTTGTTTACTTGCTTCCTACTGTAATGCGTATTATCTGCACTGTTTGTGGCATGTAATAATACTAGCTACAGAAATTAATAGAATCTCTGTATACCTATGATTTTGATGCCTACATCTGAATGCTTTTGTTTTTCAGTATTTTTAGTCTTCCCTTGTAGGCTTTGTTGGCTGCTTATCTGAATTAACTGGTAGACATTCTCTCTTAGGAACAGTTTCTTGTCAACATATTCAGACTGTTTTGGCCTCTACAGTTTTGGATCTACATGGGACTCTTAAATTTTGAGGAAACCCCTCATTTCCTTGAGCAACTGGTCTGCTTTGTCACTCAGGATTTGTTAATTTTGATTTGTTCTTCCAACTGCTCAGTATTTTGGAATGCATGTCCCAGTAGACCTGAAGATGCTGATGAGGAGCCTAGGGCTAATGCTCTGTAAATTGAAACCCAGAGCTCATAGCAAAGGTGATTGAAACTCCAACAACAGGGGAAAATACAAGGTCTAAATTGAAGATGGATCTAAGATTATTGCAAGCTTTTTTTTCATTAAGAAGGTGTTCTTTACCTTCAGGGAGAGTCCATGTTTTTTGACCATTGATATTAAGTTGGGTAATATATTTAGATCTCTCCAAGCACAAAGCTTGTGCTTTGGATCACCACTGTATATATCAGTTTTATAAAACAGTGTTCAGTTACTCAAGGAATAGAGCTTTCTAATAAAGAGCTGGACAATGATAGGCACCTTAAATTGAAGGCATCTGATATTCAGCCATGTTCTCAAGCTACTTTAAGGTTCAGAGCAGAATTTCAGCTGACAAAAATTGGTGTCAGCTTTTTCAACTGTATTGGATCTATGCAGGTTAACATGAGCTGAGAAGCAAAGCGTTACTTCATTCTCTTGATGTGTGTGTATTTAGGTGATTGTGCTGCTCTGTTCATTTGGTTCAGCAACCCTGCCCCACTTCACTTGTGAGTTTTCAAGAACAGGGGGAGCAAGGATCTTGATTATTTATTTTGTCTTCTTCCAGACCACAGTGCATAGTCTGATGGCAATTAGTCTTCTCTGTAGCAGAGGAGCACCATAGAACATTAGTGGGGAGGCTTGCATAAATTTCTATACTTAACTGTGAAATTCATAACTAGCCTCTTCAAAACTAAGCTTCTGTAAAAGTCTGGATTTTGGGGAATTGGTATGTTATTGACGAGTGATTCGCAATTTTTCTTATTGTCAGTCACATACTACATGAGAAGAGGGATTTTATGAAGGGGACTGGGATAGGCTAGCATAAATCTCTGGACATTTCAGGTTTTGTGTTCATCTCTCAGTTGCAATGCTCTGGCTTTTCATATACTGGTTATGGGGGCTACCCTGAATCCTAGACTAGAAAATACAGATCATTACCCCATGTTCAGTGAGACTTGCCTCATTTCCACATTTTCTTTTTTCTTTATATGTGTATTAATATTTTATCATGTAAATATTTTACTATGCCACAGTACTATTAATCAAATTATTTTTGGTCTTATCTGGGAAATTTGCCATATAATGAATATCAGTTTATTGCTTGTAATAGACCTCTAACAGCTAGAGTTGTATTCTGAATGTTTATAATTGAACGAGATAAATATTTTATTTCACTCTGATAACAGATGTCACTCAGAGAGCTCAGGTGTTTATGCAGTGCCAGTTGATAAGCAGAGGTGTAGCACAAATCTGACTTTACCAATACACAGAGCAAGGGGAAACTAGGGGCATAGTTGAGCTGTGTCAGTGTGAGTGCCCTTGGCTTTAGAAGTCAGGATGTGTTTGCCTGCTGTACTGCATAAGAGCCCCAGTTCTGCCATGCAGCTCAGGCTGAAGGATGTTGACTTCTCATTTGTGTAAGCTCAGTGAGAAGAGCATATAAAGTATACTCTGTGTAATACATATGTAATACATGCATATCAAAATGGAAACCAACAGGCATAAGTAAAAGTGATCTATTGATACTCCAAACAGTGCAATATGGAAGTATTAAGAAATAATTTCAGTCAAGGCAAATCTTTCCTTAATTCTCTGTGAGCATAACTGTAATGTTTATTTATGTGAGCAGAAAAAAGGAAGGTGGAAATGTTTTCTTCATGCAAACTAAATTAGACTGTTTCAGATGAATATAAGTCTCCCGCAATATATATTTGCATATTGTTGTAACACAAGTGACTCTAGGGAGAACATTAATTTCTAATTGAGACATCACAAAATTTTAGTTCTTCTATTACAGTAATATTCTATTATAGTCAAGTAAAAGCACTATATAGAAAATCAGCATAATTATTTCAAAACTGAACTCAACTTAGAAACATTTATCCCAAGAGATAGGTGCTGGGACTGACTGCCTTTAAAGATTCAGAACTTTAGCTACTTCCAGTTTTTTGGCATTCATGCTTACCTGTCCAGTGTATATGGAGAATGAAATGTATTTTGGGCTAGTCATTCAAGTAGTTTGTTAACTGAAGTTCAGTGACAAAACCACTAAATCCTGGAATCTGTGCACACTGAGATTTTATAAAACCTTCTCATGTTTGAGGGACTCAGCCAGCCCTCAGAACTGAACTTCGTCAGATGCATTCAGCTTGGCCCTATTTCTATTAAAATCCATTTTGTGAGAACAGGTGCTAACATCAGCTTGTTACTAGGTACAGAAATTAGCTGGAGACACCCATCATGATGATGGGGTGAGTGTTGTAGTCCAGTCATGTGCCATTGTGGCCCCTAGTATGTGCCCTAAAGGACTTTATTGCCGCTGTAAAAGTAGGACTTTTAAAATGTGAAACTTATTTTTAAGAATTTACAATTAGTCAAAGATTGCTTTTGAAGAAAATACTGCAATATAAAATAGCTAATTGAGCAATATAAATCATAAACACCTCAGGGAAGCTCTTAAAGGACACTTTTAAAGCTGACTTTAGAAATCTGCTGGGCTTTTTTAAAGTATTCCTGCCTCTAGCAACACTTCTTTGAAAACTTGACAGGCAATGAAGGGATTGAAGACGGAACTTTGTTTCCATGAAAGGAAGTGGTAAATTCCCTCTGACTCTTACTGCTGGTCTGCTTTCATAAAAACAAGGAGGTAGGGAGAAGGACTGACAGATACTGGTGGAGTGGGGAATAGGTTTGGGAGGCCTCCTTTTTATGACTTTGTAAAATGACTTTTATAAAGTTATTTTCACATGAGCGGGGTGGCGAGGGAAAAGGATGTATTTTTCACTGCTCATTTTTGGATCTAGGTTTGTATGGCAAGAGGACCAGAGATGATAACAAGATTTATATATCAATTTGACGAAATCTTGCCTTCATTACAGTCATTGATAAAACTGGCTCTTCATCTCCGTATAGCCAAAGCTTCACCTTTAGTGTTTACCTTTAATCAACTTGCTTAATGTCTGCCTGAAGCGTATGCAAAGTGAAACAATACTTATGTAGTTAGCATGAACTAGTTTTGCTGGCAACATTCTCTGCAATCTGTAGGTTGAAGATGTTACATTGTTTGCATTGGGGAGTTTTTGTGAAACAGGCCATTAATCCAAATCGGTGAATTCTAAAGCTGCTTGAGGTTACCTACTATTTTCCTTAGACTATCTGTTCAACAGAGTATATTGCAAAAATGAATCAAAGTTTTTAACACGTTCTTGTTTTTAGGAAGTTGACTTCAAAATTGACTTCACAACTTCTAAAATATGTTTGCTAAAATTTTGCACTGTTTTCACTTTGTGTTTTTATTACTTCAAAGTTTCTTAATTTTTCATATTATTCCTTAACTACAGTAGGCTTTTAAAATATACTTGCAAAGCAGTTTTGAATAAATTTGAGTTTTTGAGTTCTGTTAGCAGTGAATGAACATTTTTGAAACAAATTTATTCTGTTTTCATATCATATATGAAAAAAATAGCACTTCTACATCAAGTAATTTTTGATACTGAAACATGATGGGGAAGAACATATTTTGAAAATGTTGACTGACATTGCTCTTTTCATGGAAAATCCTACTGACTGTAGTGTGCCAAGTGGTTACTTTGACCTGACTCCTTTTCAGGTGCTCAGTGTTGCTCCTCACAGGGGTTTGTAAGATCATGGCATTCCTTGGTGAAGCAATGCTTCCAATGGTGATTGTTATCACTCTTAAGGTTGAGATGTGCAAATCATAGAACACCCAGTTTGTTTGCATTCTTCCAGCTTTTGCTTAGTACAGGAAGGCGAAGAAGGTCTCTATGGAAATCATTATTCACACTTTAACAGCTGCTATGGGCGTATTCAGAACACAAATAGAAGCTATTGAAGCCCCTGTGATGTGCTGGCTCTGGTGTGGTGCTTAAATAATTCACCATCAGTCTAAAGATCTGATTTGATGAACTTGAGGAGCTATAGGGAATTGGCTGAGAAATTGCCAGTGTCATTTGGCCCATGTAGTAGGATTAATTATAAATCCCAATCAAGGTCTCTTTGGAGAGGATGCAAGTTTGAAATGGGCCCAAAATGGGCCAGAGATTTGGGCTGAGCTTTCCTGTGCTACTTAAAGTATGTGTGAATTCAAATCCCATTGAGATGAATAGAAACTGGGCATTAAACACTCACTGTAGGTGGTTTGCAAATCAGTCTTGAATATTAACAGTGATCTTTCAGTCCTATTGAGACTTATAATAGGAGGTATTATAAGTGAAATAAATGGGCTCTGACACAAGTCTGGCACTTTTGTTAAGATAGGCTGTATGTGCAAAATTACAGGCACATCCACATACTCTGCCTAATGGGTAGGCCCTTTTGACTTCCAGTGATGTACTGTCTTTATTACAAAGTTACTGCTTGGGCAAGGAGCTTTAATATATTAATAATCAGTGCCTTAGGCCAGGTATCAGGTGGCTTTTATTATGTCAGTCTGTGTGGTCCCACATTTAACTCCATGGGTAAAGAAGTAGAGAAACCGCTCTTACTTTCATTTGTTTCTCATATCAGAGAGCTGAACAATTTCAGATCTCTGCTCCATTTCTTTTGGTAAGCAATTCCCTTCTGAGTTACTTCAACAAATTTCTAGCTGCAGATGGTTAACTATTTGAATGCACTCAATCTTGTTAGCGTCAAAGAATTGTAATTATTCTGTATTTATCCTCCTTTTTCTTAAATCCTCAAAAGCGACTTTGCACTGTTTGATTTTAGCTAGCATTGTTAGCATTGGAGTGGACTTCAAGAATTCATCAGTTTCTGCTACATATATCATGATGAATTTATATCCTGAAGGAAGCAGATAATGCTTCATCCTGAAATAATAGTTAATTAGGAAAAATAGTAAACAAAATTAGAATCAAAGTTTCATTTTTAAATTAATGCAGAGCAGAAGAAAGTCCTGACATACTTGTCTGTATTGCTTAAGAATAAAGTTAGTGATGTGGGGCAAACAGGATATTAACACATTTAATATGATAATAGCTTAACAGTAGTAAAATAAGAGCATTTTTAAGCAAGACTATTTCCTTCTTATCTTTACTGGTCTGGGCAGGCATTTGGTCATGTGAACTGCACTTAGCTATTTTACGACCCTGGAAATACAATATTCCATTGCTGACAGAGGTCTGCTCCTCCAAGCACTTGCTGTGAAGAAACTGCTACAGAGATAAGTAAGCATTGGGATTATTATGAGGCTGAGCCCACCAGAATAAAAGTATTTGCGTGCTTTATGAGTAGCTCCCATGACTGTATAGCCCAGGGCATAAGAACCTTGGTGACTTTGGCATATTATCAGTTTGTTTGCATATGAAACCCAAGGAAACCTTGGAGGGTGTGAACACAGAGGTAAAACCTTCATAGTACCTTTTTAAGTGAAGAGTGACATACATTAACAATTACTTCTAAAAATGCAATGGTCTGCTTTGAGTGATCAAAGAGCCACTAAGTGTCAATCTGGGGCCAAAAAAGAATCCTCTAAAAATTTGAGAGAGGCACTCTCAAATTATGATTAGCATTCATACAAGTCTGTTTCAGTTTAAATTCTTGGGTGAATGAGAAACTCAGATTCTGGATGTTTCAAAGGTTTACATTCCAGCTGCAAATTGGACTGAAAATTGTTTCTTAGCCTAGTCCTTTCTAATAAACTCCGATTAAATTTGAGTTATGTGAGAGTAAAAAGGAAACGTTTTTTTGATTTTTTCTTATTTGGAGATTGTTGTATAACTAATTGCCTTCTTTCTGACTGTCCTGAAGTTTCTGGGTAGTGATTATCATGATCTACTATGTTCAGTAGAGGGCAGCATCAACCTAAACAAGTGGGAACACATTTAATTTAAGGATTTCAGTATAAATGGGAGAGGCTCCAGAAGGTGACACAAATGCAGTTGTTAAGTTTAAAACCAGAATTTTGTTTGTATTCTGATATTGTAACAGATCAAATCCTTAATTCACAATTGAGTATTATAGTGTCTCTGCAATAACGTATTTGTTATCTTCTCATAGTAGTACATTTCTCAGAATATTGATTACCACACCTTAGTTATTATGACATCTACGACCTTCTATTTATAGGTACTTTGAAATAGAACAAAATGAAAAAAAGGATCAAAAACTCTGAGTGTTTTGTGGCTGAAATGCTACTGAAGTCACAGCTTATACAAACTAGATATTGATACAGGTGATGACACACTGGTCCCCTCAAGGACATTGGTTGCTGATGAATCTAGTTGCTTTGGATCTAGGGTTGAATCAAATGCAAGACTTGGACTAAAATGGGCAAGTATTTGTGTAATTATGGCTTAAGGAAATTTGCTCAAAGTTTTGACTGTCCAAGGACTGCACTGAGTACAGTTTATTCACTGCAACTGAATTGTTAGGTTAGCTATTCTTCACCTAGCCTCCCACGGCCATATTCATTCCGTCACAATGGAATGGACCCGTGGCAGATTTAGTCATTTTACCACATGATTTTACTTAAACAAGGTGCTTGCAAATTTATGTACAAGTTCTACTGATGTCAGTGATGCTTCTGTGTATGCTGGAGTGTTTTGCTGAGAGGAGAACTTCCAGAGGAAGTCTGAATCATTAGGTCATCAGTACAGCCAGACTGTCAGCCTGCACAGTGGCAATAGATGATGCAGGCCAAACATCTGCAGGGGTTTTTCTTGTAGGAGTTAACAAATTGTATTTTGAATCAGGGCACCAGGAGATAAAAGTGGGTATTGAAAACAGTATTTTTTTCCTGCTGACAACAATTTTAAGGTATCTGGATGATTATAGCTTTTTTTCCCTGGATATATTTAGAGTTTCTTGGCTAAGGAAGATGCATGATATTTCAGTTGATTCCTTGTTACAGGCTAAAAGAACTGAAACAGGTCTTCTATTTTGTGAATCTCAAGGTGCATTATTTAACCTTGAATTGTGTCAAAATCCTGTTTCAGCATAAAGACTACATGTGCATACGCTTAACGAAAAAGACCCTAAAGATTCGTAAAGAGCCTAAGTTTATATACTCCATTAAATATGATCTTCACAGGCTAATTAGTTAGAAATTTTACCCTTGCTTATAGTATACAACATTTTATGGTCAATAACAGTAAAATCTATGTAAACCATGCTCTCTATTAATAAACATTATATGCTTCTGGCTTTCAAATAAGGAAATTGATTACTTGTTTTTCTCTAGTGACTGGGCTGCTGGCAGAGTAAAATCCAAGCAATTAACATTATGGATAGATTGCTTCATGTGAGACATGAAGACATTGCAGATAATTTTGCTTTCTATGAAAATAAGGATACTAGTACTGTGAAGAAAACTTAGATCAGCAATATCTAAACGAAGAGATTTCGGGGAGGGTCCAAGCTCACTGGGGGTTGATATTGCATGGTATTATTTCCCCTGTATGTTGCAGGTTTGTATCCAACCAAGATTAGTACTCACTCAAACTGGTTATTAGCTACTTGTTGTTGGATAGCTTCTGTCCTGTTTTTAGCAATACTGTGTATACCCTTAAAACTTCCCCTGTAAAGGGCACTGTTGACCGTTTTAAAGGAGGCACTGAAATGGAATGATTTGGGTTATGCACCACTCTCCCCATCCCTGCAGGGGCCTCTCTGGGTCAGCATTTGAAATACAAGGGTAGAATGAATGTTCTCTATGGAGCTGTAAGCTTATGTGACAAACTGTTGTTCTGCCAGCACACACAGACATAATCATCTTCTGTTGCAGTCCAGGAGCTCCCCAAACAATGTGTACTCTGGGGATGTATATAAATGAGCAACTCATTTTAACTTTTCAGCTAATAGGATTTCCAGTATAAGCCAGAAGAAAATACCTGTGCCCTTTTATACCCCTTACCTTCCCATAGGGGGACATTGCTGAAACAAAACAGCCTCTCATCCTAGAGTGACATGTATGAAATGTGCACTGTTGTATGTGGAACCCTATAAGCCCAGGACAGAGAACAAATATATTAAATAAAGGTCTGCTGTGGTAGAGGTCTTTTTCTATGGCCACACTCACTAAACAGATGCTGAAAATATTTTAGTAATTTAATTAGAAAATTCAGCCTAATGAGTCTTCTGGTTATGAACAGAATTTAGATTGCCTTTAAAAATGTAGTTGTTTAGCTTCAAAGGGAAACATTGGACTGGATGAAGAACAATTGCTTTTTTTTCAAAGAGCATGTCTTATTGATCTTGTCTGAAGAAAACAGAATTTTCAACAGATTTTGTTTAAAATATTAAGGTTAGCACACAGTGCAGCTCCCTTCTCCTTCCAAAGGTCTTCCCTGGGCACCAAATATAGTTCATAAATATATGAAAAATATCTGACCAAATATCCAGCTAAAAACTAGTAACTTCAATGCTTAGAAATTGAGCTTTTATATATGGGAGACTTCCCTCTCTCCTGTATTTTGTTCTTTCATTTGTTTTTTAATCAAGAACAAAGTATATTTATAAGGATAGCAGTTCAGGAAGATTTTCCTGCCTTTTTCTGTCCTCTAGTAGCTCCTTCAAAATACCTACGCTGAATGTACTTCACAGGTCACAACTATTTTTGAGTTGAAATCTTGAAAAGGCTAAATTAACTTTTTTACATGAGTGCTTTTCCCTAAACAACTTTGCAGTCCCTAGAGCAGCTGATGATAATTTTTTCCTTTTGTTTTTTTTTTTTTAACTAGACTATATAGTGGTCAGACCAAGGCAGAACTGATTCATGCAGAAATAAAGATTTCACTCCTGGATGCTTAGAGCAGTGCCTAGTCATGAAACCAGAATCTGACTCTTGTATGATTCTCAAACTGGAGTGAGTCACTAACCACGCTGATCTGATGCTCATCAGTTTTAAAGGAAAACTGTTGATTCTGAAAACATGTTTCCATAAGTAAATCACTTTTTCTCTAGAGAAGCAAAGGGAGGCATTCAGCTCATGGAGTTGAACTTCAATCTACAGTGGAAGTTATCTCAGTGTGCTAAAACATGAGGATTGGGAACTTGAGTGAATTCTTTTGTTGCTGAATATGAAAACATAAAATTTTTGCTGAAAGCAAAATCCTATTGCTACTTGGATGATGGTGTTCCCTTAGTAGGTGGCCACCATCTTTTTTACAAGGAAATCTCAACCATTAGGGTTTGAGCAAACTGCTTATGGTTGGCTTTTAGCAGGAATGACACAAAGAACAAATGAGGCATATATTGGATTGAGGTAAGCAGTCTCTGTTACCACAACTCTATTACTAACTTATGTTTAATTGCTCAGCATTTATGAGGTTCATAGTTTATTGTCTTTCTTGCCACACAATAGGTTGGGCAAGTCAAAAAAGCTCCAAGTTTCAAAGGCTAGAGTTTTGGGTGCCTGCCAGCACTGATCTGTTTAGCAAACAGGCAGCAGGGTGCTTATTAGTAGGTTGTGGCTTGCAAACCATGAAGTCTGTGGAGCCAGATGCACTGATCAAATAGTGAATCTATAGATCAGTAAGCTCATTAGATGAAAAAGGGGAGCACCACTGAATATAAATATAGTTTTCATAGGCTTCAATTAGCTACCATAAATTACTTTTGTAACTCCTTCTGTTGACCCAGCAGTCTAAATATTAAACATTAGTTTAAGCAACATTTGTTCCAAATTGCTTCTCTTAGAATTTCCCAATGACTTATAATTATATACTGCTTCATAGTAAAAGAAAAGTGCCAAATTGCTCTTATTATTTCTATTTATTTCAGTGTAACAAATAGTGCCTACTTGTAACTCAAAGTGCTTATATATTATTCATAAAAGCATAATAAAAATTGGCAGTGAATCAACCGCTGTCTAAGATCAGGTGATTAGGTGGTCTGAATCTGCATGGTTCTGTGGAAGCCAAGATAAGTCCAGGAGTTCCCTGAAGTCACTGGGGTTATGAAAATTTTCTAGTTGTTAAGGATCCTACAAAAAGACTCTGCAAATGACATTTCACCCTTTGAATTCAATTGGAACAAATGAAACATGAGTTGCTGTAACTTCAGATTGAAGTTTCCAAGAGCAGACTTTACTGTTTTAATTACTTGAACTTCCCTGATTGATTTTTTTTTTTTAAATGTGTTTCAGCCTGTGAATTACTTGTTAATTTCCTAGGATAGCTACTGCTAAAAGTAGTTGAAATTTGGTGTACCTCATCACTTAAGTAATTTGGCAGGATTCCCTCTTCTGACCATTACCTACTGAACCCTGGAATGACTTGAGCATTCCTAGTCCTGTTGCTTTCTAGCAATGTTCTTGTGAACACTATATACATGTCTGCAAGGAAGAAGTGAAAGATGTTGTAATGCCACTAAACCATCACTTTTGTCATGCAAAATTCTATGAATTCTTTTTGTAGAGAGGACCCAATTCTGGTTTCAGCTGCCTCCTCCAGGAAAGATCAATAGGAAAAAAATACCTGAAAGAGTATTTTGAAGATCAATCTGAGATATCTTACATAATAAATAGGAAAAAAAATTATTTCTACAGCTGAGAATCTTCTGTTGATAATTCTCAGAAGCAGAGAACAAAACTACTCTCCTTTCAGCCTCTTTCCACTCTGTTATCAACATCTTCTCTTTGTTTCCTTTCTGTTGAGTAACTCAGTGCTGCTTTAAATTTTGAGAAAAAACTACAGAAGAAAACATAATGATAGTATTTTTTCGATGGTTGTCTCAGGCATTGCATGGTTAATGTGAATTAAATTTGTTTGAAGGTACTAGCCATTGTCAAAAAAGTCTTCCTCATCTGCACTTTCCACATGGACAAAAGGGATATGTTGCACCAGTTTCTAAAGGAATTATTATAAATTATATTATTGGTAAGATATTTAGTTTCACATGTTTGCACACTGCAAGAGAAGCATATCCACGTACTAGAAAAAGAAATCAGAACCCATTAATTAATTTTGCAGCTTATCAGGTTGAATCTGTTTAAAAGTCTGTGACCTTAGTGGCATGCAGCTTTATTTTGGTTCTTGCACTGGCAAGATGCTTAAGCACATAGCAATTGTTATGTATTTCAGTAGTTCCATGCTGGCATGCTGAAGTAAATGATGTGTATAAAATTCAGTGTGTCCTTTTATTGCTTAGGCTAGTGCAAACTGAGACTTTGCACTAGTGGAAGTGAGAGCACGTTTAGCCCCAGCTCAGCAAAATTTGGAAGAAAAAGTCAGGTTGGCATTTTCAGAATGTGTGATTTATTTGGATGTTTCTTACCCTTCAGTTAAAAGTCTACTTTAAGTCATATCATCCAAGGGCTACGTTAGCTCTTTTTAGGTGAGAACTCTATTGTTCTGAGTCTAAATTAGGACTAGAGGCCAGATTAATAAATAATACGATTCACTTTCTGGAATTCTTAAATGACACTAGGCAAGCATACCTCCTTGAGCTTTATTAGCCTCATTATTCCTGTGCAGAACTGACATCTAAGAGTACAGACAAGAACAAAGACTAACTGGAAAAAAAGGCTAATTCTAATGCAGAAATCTTACATACCATTGAATATAGGGCAATCTAAAACCCAGGAATCTACATTACAAGCATATTTTTTTTTTAAAGCAGTAGCATTCCAGGGAAGCACAATAACTCTGTGACCCTTGCATTAAGTTGGTCCCTAAATTAAGGTATTTTGATTCCCACTTCCTCCTTTTGAGGGCCAAGGCCTATAACCCAGCCAAAGTAAGCACTCTCTCATCCATGTGCTTGAACATTGACAACCCTGCTCCTCAGTTCAATTTGCAAGTAATCTGTCTTTGAAGCCTGTGAAGTTTCAGATGCATTGAGTGGGAGAAGGGTAAGAGCCAATAGGCCTTGCTGTGTTGATATTCTTTCTTACAATATTCCCGAAAAGAACTGGAGGAAACAACATTCTCTTTTGTTTATATCAGAGAGTATCTGCAGATAGAGAGGATTTCTGCTTGTACAGCTGGAGTAATAGAAAATCCTTACAAAACGGTTCTGCAAGAGTTAATGACTTCTAGCTATTCTGGCCCACTGAAAAGTATCCTAAAGAAAAAGCAGTAGTAGTTTTTCTTTTCTAGATTATCTCTTCAGAATGAACAGGAGAACATTAGTCCTACACCTCTTCATGCTCATCTCCATACCTCTGCCTGTGGCCAGCAGTTAGTCCAGTATGAGAACTTCAGGTGCAGTAAGAAATTAACTCGACCCATAGTCGTGCTCCCATCTCAGGCTTTGTGTGCAAGACCCCACACCAGAAAAGGGACAGAACTATTGTGAGAGCTTGGATAGAAAAGTCTGACACCTGTAAAATTTTCTGTAGCCTATGCTAACTCAGACTAGGTTAACTACCTTGATTTAAAATGCCAGAAAAAGAAGGCATCTTGGTTTTTATCATGGGGTAGAGTGCTTGCTTTGAACTACTCAATTATCTGTAATTTAACTGATAACCTCAGTTTAAATCTTAGATATCTTGTTTTTGCTGCTGTTGTAGTCTCAGGTTAGAAGCTATTACAGCCTCAGGCAAGCAGTTCCAGCAACCCCAGATAACAACCTTTTTTATTCCCTGACCCCAAGTTGGTTTTTTTCTTTCTGGTTAGACATATCATTTGAACCATATTTGCTAAGGGGTAAGTGTTTGCAGCTCCCAGGGGTTTTTGCTAGGTTGGGGATTCTCAGGATTTCTGAACTTCAAATCTTTAATGAAGCATGGGAAAACCAAGGAAAACATTGACACTGTAAGAACGCCACATGCTGCATGTCTGCAGAGAAAGAAAGACGAAAACTCTTTTCTTCTACTAAACCAGTGGATTATAGCTAATGCCATGAAACTGGACCAAAGTTTTCATGAAAACAAGTATTCTTTTTTGAATTCACGCCATCTTGCTTTGCCTCAAATGCTCTGTTTGGCTGACGTTCAGCAGGGGTATTAGGAACTGCTGCTAGCTGAATGCAGAGCAAACTCTCACAAGCCAAAATTAAGAACAGTGCTGTCTTCTGCAGGGTTTTTAAAACCTAATTAAAGTAAATACTTTGGAATGATTAAAAGGCACACACCATTTTAAGATAAAAGTTTATTATAGTTAAAAAAGGAAGCTCTGTAATTTAAAATGGAAAGTTTATGAAGCTTCAGGATAAACCTCAGCTAGGAAAAATAACAGGTTTCAGATGTTCCAAATATCATACGTTAACCCCAAATGATCATTCTATAACACCAGTTTCCTTAGTCCATGCTGGTTGGAATTAGAACACCCACTCTGCTTAAAGGCACAATGCTCACTGCCACTAGCCATTAATCACCCTGTTCCTGCCCTGTGTCAAGGCTCCAGGCATCATGATTTAAAAAATGGGCGATTGTGAATCTATCCCAATTAGATCTGATTTAATCATATCTAGGCCTACTTTGAGCAGGAGGTTGGACTAGAGACCTCCTGAAGTCCTTTCTAACCCAAATGATCCTAGGGAAACGACACATTTTGCAAGGTTGTTAGTGTTCCAAGTAATGCTTATGTATGACAGACAAAAGGGGAGAATATTTAAATATTCTTGACTTATGAGTTACTGTTGTTTAATCTACAGAATCAGATTTATTTGGATAGTTGCTATAATTAAATTCCAACTGACTACTAGAAGCATTAAAGCTTAACAACTATGTAAAAAACCTTCTAGGCAACACTTGTGTTGGGGAGACAAGTCTAGAAATCTTTTAAAGGTATTATGAGAAAGGAGATGGAAAAAATTATATCAGAAAGCAGTATAGTTTAAACTATGAATTAGATTTAAAAAATCAACCCATGGTTTGTCCTAATTGGGAGCACCTTCCTGATGGTATGCAACAAAAGATAATGCAGGAGGGTGGTAATGGATGAACCTGCAGCCACTGTTGGAGTTGTGCTGTGATTGAAATCTCCTAACACATCACTTCTTGCTGTAAACGAAAAGGAGTAGTTAACAGCAAATTTCTATTAGGTAGGCTACTCAAGGTATTTCCTGGCTCAGAATTTGGTCCATTGGTTTAGACCAAATTAAGGTTGCACAAATATGCACACCCCATTTCTCTTTCTTCCCCTCCACACTGCTTGAGCGAAAAACACCTCTCTGCTTTTAGTATTAAAAGTACTGTTCTATTAGGCATGAACTCTTCTGATTCTACAATGACACTCAATCAAAAGCTCTAAGGAGGTCTTGTGTCAGCCATTTGGTTTACCTTGCTTTGAGAAGATCTGGAAAGATACGTAATTGTTCTTCTTTCCGTATACTGCTGTGGTAACACTTGCCTGCCTAACTCCCTTGGAAATACTTGGTATTTCTGTATGTTCTTATGATTACCACAAGTGGGTAATTTTTCTCTACCTTTGAAGTGGAGAAAATTGCCTAGGCTAAAAAGTTTTTGCAGGAGTAGGATTTATGAGTGACAAGCCAATTTTCAGCACTTTTTTATACTCATTTTTATTTTCCTTAATCATTGGTCCTTTCACTGACTATGCCTAACTTAATCCTGTGACTGCTTTGGCATTGGGCATTGTACTAACTGTTGTGAGGGACATCCTCACAGTAGTGAGGGTCTGTATGAGTTGGCATTCAAAATGTGACGTCCTTGTGGTTGCAATGTTGTCATTCCATCTTTTGCTTCACAGACTGTGCTGTTTTTTTAAGCAGTAATTCACAGCAACCCTTTGCAGCTACAGAATTCTATAATACATTGTCAGTAATCAATTACAGAAATGCAAAATATTCAAACACACTATTTGTGTCATTAAAGTAAAATAAGCCCTCTTGCTCAGAGGATAGTAACAGTAATGGCTTTTTTTAGTCCAGCCATTGAATTCCTACTGTGTTTCTTCTGTGCTGCACTCCCTGGAAAATATGCTGCAAATCCATCATCTTGAAAAAAATGTATGCACTGTGCTTATATGAACTTTATTTCAGTCATTATTTTAGTCACCTGAAATTTCTCATTCAAAGTTTTAATTAAATGACCCCATTTCTGTCCACAGTTTTAAACAATTAGTTAAAATCCTTGAGCCAGCATATCCTGACCTATTGTAGCCACCTCCCAACTGAACTTTATGATGAGCCATGATGAGTATTTGTTAAATGTGGGTATCAAAGCACTTTCTAGCATGAGGAACTTGTGTGATGAACCCTGGAGGTGGTATAATCACTTCACAACAGACTCTCTTAACCTGATGAAGTTACCTATTAAAAGAATATTGCTGTTTCTTGGCTAAAACTGGTAACTAGCTTGAGCTGTTTTAAGTATACGATAATACAAATAGCTGCTATAAAGGCAATTCTGTGACTATCCAACAAGGGTACTCATCATTTGACACTGAAAATTATCTCTTCTCAGAAAAAAATAATCTTAGAAAGCAATAGAGCAAGCAAGCTATCAGATGCTTTTTCATATCTTTATGTATTATTTATTTTACAATTTTTAAAACATATTTTATCATGGGAAGATGTGCTGTATCATTGCTAGTATACATAGTGAATAGTATAGTGAAGGCTAGTACTGTCTAAATGAATCTATATAAAATAGTGAAAAAAGGATCATCTGCTTTAATTTCAACATAGATGAGTTCGTTATCAGTCAGAGAACCCTGCAAACTTGTCTCCTGTACTCGTTTCACAGCTGGCATATTTATTTATTTATATTTAAATGTTACACATATTACAGGGAAAGATTTAATCCTCTGCTTTGCTGAAAAAAAATGTAATATTATGACCTCCTGCTCCCTCTTAGCATAAAGGTTATATTGGTACCACAATTTGGATGTGCCTGTCAGAAGAAATGACACTGAGGGAACTTTTATTATTCTCTTTTTTAATTTGACCATTCTCAGTTAAGTAGGGTCTTTGGAAATTGCCTGCTTGTCACTTAACTACATTTTTTAGGAGGCAGGAAGTTAATGATTTTTAAATCTGCTTTGTAAGCTCCATTCTGAGGCAGTGCATAAGCATGTTTAGGACAACTGGTAGGTCAGATGAAATTTGGAAGTAGCTTTCCATTTGTCCCATTCACAACAAAGCAGGAGGAATTCACATGGAAGCACCTTCCAGCTTATGAAATGCAATCAGTTTACTGTTCATGATATATTTCTAGCATGATATATTTCTTCCCTGTAGGCTGCTGACTTGAATTCTAAAATCAGCCTGTTCATTTTTTTATCCTAAAAAAAAGTCAAACTTCTCTGTCTCTTGAAAATCCACTTACAGACAAAAGGCCTCTGAATCTTTCTTTCAAGAGCAGTTGCTGTGCTTTCTTTAGTATTCAAGGAAATAACTAAAAACTTGAGGGGTAAAAAATCTAGCTAGGCTACTTAGACCTAAACAGACCCTTCCCGCAGCTGCTTGCTTAGCACACAGTTTAGCTGTATAGAGTCTAGTTTAATGAATATGTGAGGAATAGAGGTTCCTTACAAATTGTTTTAGAAAGCCAGTATTGTTTGATGAAAAATTAGTATAACCAAAATAAATGTCTCCCCTTGTTGTTAATTTCCTGAAGTGTTTGTCTTATTAATGGTAACTTCTGTGTTTATAGTTGTTGGTATTAGATTTTTGTCTACAGCATTTCTTTTCAAGTAGATAATCTATCAGCAGCTTCTGCATGAGGGTATCACCAGTCAGTTACTATTGTTTTAAGGATCATTATATTTTGGTACTTTGACACTATAATGCATCTTTGGTGAAACAGCCTAATAAATGAGATACAAACACATAAATTGGATGTAAAAATTATACACATTCAAGAGAACAGCACTTTTCTAGGTTTATTCTAATGCTTGCTGAAGATGGGCTGGATTGGCTTTTTGGACTATAACAACAGTAGCATTCTTTAGGAATTATCTTCCTGAGCAGTCTGGCATAATTTATGCTGAATTAACTAATGAAGTGTAATTTTCTCTGCATGTAATTTTGTATAATCTGATAATAAGCACAGTTTAAAAAATTGGCACATGCATCATGATTTCAGGGGTGCAAGTAGTTTTAGCAGCACTTCATGACCTGCTGTGAATTCCTGTGTGTCTGAATGGGACTGAGGACCATTTTATTCACAGGATCTCAAAACACTCTACAGTGCAGCACAGTTTTTTAAAGTAACTTGATATGAACTGGGAACAGAACGCTAATCAACAGGCTTCTGAGTGCTCAGCTTTATCCACTTGACTTCTGTGTCTCTCATGGCCTTAAGCATAAGGAGGTTTATTGATTTCTTGCTAACAGCTTTGACACGGTTTGTGTTATCAGTAGTGCTCACTTTGTCTGGAGTGGACATCAGAGTATTGACCTGCAGCAGAATGAGTGGAAAAGAACAGTCACTTCCCCAACCCACAGATTCATAAAGAAAGCTTAGGTTAAGGTTAAGGCTTACGAAGTCTTTCTTCCTTTTTTGTTGGAATCCTGTGGCTTTTTTTAGTGGCAGAAAAAAAAGAAGTATTTCTGTCTCAGGAAAAGATCCTAGGCAACCTGCTCTGTTGGCCTTGCTTAGAGAAGCAGTGTAGGACTTGGTGATAACCTGAGGTGCTTTCCAACCTCACCCATTGTGTTACTCCTTTCCAGGGAATAGTACTGATCAGTCAAGAAAAAGAACTTTGAATAAGCTTTGAGAACTTTGAATCAGGCTTTTGAGATGCAGTCAAAGAGAACACTTTACTGCCTGAAGCCCTCAGGACTACCAGATAATGGATCTGGAATCCTTTTTTCACACACACATTACTATTCTTTCACTCATTAATTTACCAGTTTTATGGTGCAAGATTTCTTAAGATATTTTAATTCAGTTTATACTACAAAGTGCCAGAAATTCATTTGAGATGTTTTAATTAAACTTGAAGTGGCCTATATCAAGCTGGCTAGAGAAAAGTGAACCCCAAAGGAGCAGGAATCTTATGTTGCTTTGTTTCCTCTGTAGGAAGATAACCCTTTCAAAGGCTGAACTTCACAGCCACAAGAGCACTAGAAGTCAAAAGGAGAAACTCTTGTCTGCTGCTGCTGACAAGGAGTATCAGCCATTATTATTTATGGTATCTTGTGTGTTTGAAGCTGTGTAGCAACAATGAGATGGCAGCTTTTGTGTTTTGCTGCCACAGAAAGCTCCATCTAAATACCCATAATTATGTAGACGAGTGTCTGCAGGGTGTCATGAGAGGCTTGCCATTTTTGTACTAGTTTTATGAACTAAATGTATGTCCTTTTATTGTAAATCTGTGGTTTTATTTCTACATATCTGTATTTATCAGAAAGCAACAAAACAAGTACCATAAAATGGGTCAGAGGAGGAAAAGGAAGCATTCCTAATCCCAAAAGGAAAATAATTATGGTTTAAGAAAGACTAGGTTATAAGCTAGTTGTTTGGAGATGTTTTTTAGGGACTTCAAAGTTTGAGAGAATTCTACTTTGAAAATTTCATGTTGTTCCATAGCAGACCTCAGCACAAATGTGACTGTGGAAAATTTGAAAAAAAATACTTCCACCACATTTGTACAGAGAGAGAATGAATATAAATGCATTCAATATAATGAATATAAGACAGAAATGACTGGAGTACTTTAACCAATTTACAGAAACATAATGTCCTCAATTATGGAGAAGGGGAATTGTGAACTTAATGTTGAGGAGGACAATCCTAAGTGCTGATAAATCAACAATATTTACAAGTTCCTTCTGTCTGTAGTCCCCAATCCCTGTAATATTATGAAGCTAATTCCTTCATAATTATCTCCTTCACCCCCAAACACTCACAGTAGAGGGACATGAGCTATTCCAGATCAACTTCCCTTCTTATTTCCAAATGGGATGACACAGCAGGAGACAGACCGCAGCAGTGAAAGGGTATCCAGCTTGGCATATAGAGCTGTGCTGGTGATTTTGATTTAAATAGGAGTTGGTTAGCTGGCCTTAAAAAATAGCCACAAGGTTACAGCTATGGAAGCTTAAGAAGGTTGTGAAGTTTTAAAAGAGCATAGCTACATCCTTGAAATTCCTTGAAGCAAGTTATTTCCTTCTGTACCAGTTCAAAACCTAACACAACAGTGATCTCGTACTTTGAGATCCTTGGTGACATGGCCATACAAATGAGTAGTTGACAACAGATGGTTTGCTTGCATTTGAAATTACTAGTTAGACTTAGTGGCTGGGGAGTTAGTATTTACATTTGTCTCTAAAAATACAGGGCAGGCAAGATGGACAGTTGTTCTGCATTTACTGCATTTACAAGTATTTTTTGAATGATATTGAGTATGAAGGCATAAGAAGACTGAGCACAGCCATATATTCAAATTTCTGATGCAAGGATGCATGAACCTTGCCTCTATCTTTTGTATGTAACAGCATTTGGATTTTCCATCTGCTAATGCTCTTAACTCATTTGAAGGAGTAGTTCTTAACTGTGCTGTTGTTGAAAAATGTAGGGTTTTTTAAAGGAAAGTGTATAGTTATGAGGCTGTGGTTAAAGTCTTGCTAAATACTAGTATAGAACTGTTTATCTGGGTGGAAAGAGAACTGAGAGTACAGGCTGTCTGTTCTCACTGGAAACCCTCCAAAATCCAGGGTCAACATTTTATGGGCTTGGGGCCTGTATGAAATCAGTGGACGAAGGCTAATATGGAGGTCATGTTTTTTGGCAGAATGGTTTTGTACTGCGTCCTTGGTGTCACAGAACTTATGTAGTTCCTCCCTAACTCAGCAGGAAGGAGAAAGTCACTGTGGTTTTAAAATACTTTCCATGGTTGGAGTTTTCTTACTGTATAAAGCAAACCATTGGCAGCAGTGGCTATCAGCCACCAGTGCTGCTACAAAAGACATAGCTGCAGTCTTGGGCCAGAATGCACCCAGTTCAGCCTCATTCACTCCTGCTCCTTCTGTCAGTAAGGCTTTATTGCAGGTCTGTGCTTTCTGCTTCTCAGCCTTTGAACTGTGGACCCCTTGGGGGATCTTTACATGTATGGAAAAGACCTGCATAGATACCTTTGCCCACAAGTAAAAAAAATGAAATGGGAAAAGAGAAACAAAGAATGAAGCCTTTCAAATTTGTACTGGTTTGTAAGCAGGAACAGGGTTACTTTACACAGGATGCTTGTTATTCCCACACTCCTGCCCCAAGGGTTATAAGGTTTCTAAACTTTGAGAAAATGTGTAGTAAAGTTTGCTGGTGTTTAAACAGCCACTTCCATCTGTGGATACTTTGCCAGAGAGATGATGTTTTAAAACAGGTGTACCAATGCCAGAAGGCACAGAGATTGGTATGACAAAGACCACCTTGCAGTTCGGTGGTAGAGAGAGGTTTCCCAATGCTTGCCACTAAAATGCCCCATTTTTCCAAAGAGGATCTCTTGGTGCTCTGTCTTTTGACTGATCACTTAGTAGACCTTTAATCTCTCTGCAGACTGGACAGGTGAAGAAACCACAGTTCTCTGCCTGCCTCAGCAAACAAAAACATTTTCTTACCCTCAACATGCCCTTAACCCTGGTGTGGAAGGGCCATTAAGGGCAATTCAATCTACATTGTGGATTTGATTTTTGGTTTCTTAGATGAGGCTGCCAAAGCAGGGAACAGTTAATGCCAATTGTAGTTAATGCCAGTTAGAGTCGTGGCTTTTGTGTGAAGAACATTAATCCAGTAAGAGCTGTCCCAGGACCACCAAGCTGTTTTACAGAAGCCAGGAATCAAGCCACCCAATGGAAATAGCTTTTAGTTTTGAAAGTACAGCATCTTGCCAGAGTCTTTGAAAAGGCTGTTGAGAGCAAGAAATTCCTTGGTAATATCGCCACCTTGATTTTTTTTTTTCCTCATAATGCACTTCTATTTCCTACAAGTACTTTAACATGATCTTCTAAAATGTGATTAACTTGTGTATGTGCTTGAGGCTTTCGTGAACAAAACATATTTTAAAGAGACTTTTCCTGTTAAGACAAAGTTACATGTAACCAAGAGGCTGCCACAGCGTATTGTATGAAAGCTGCTGTGCCAGGTATGTTCACATTTCACCAGGGTAGCACTGATTTCTTTTCACTCCTCAGTTTACATTTCCAAACATATCAATACACAGGTACTGGAGGATTAACTTTACATCTTGTAAAGAGGTTGGCATTGTTCATGATAATGCACAGCCTTTGGTAAAATTACAGCAAGTCATGAGAAGATTCAACTGTTTCATTAGCTGACTGGAAACAACTAAGTCTTGCATTTCATTAAAATCAGATGTAATACTTGTGTTCCAGGATCAGCTGGAAACTAATAGGAATAATCTATCCCAACTAAGGCTGAGCTGTGCTAATCACATTGGGGATCATACCACAGTGATTCTGCATTAAAATATGTTATATCACAAGCCCATCTTCTGGATGTAATCTCCTGGAGATGTGAAGAGTGAATGAAAGATGATGTAGGCTTTGCTCATGGAAGCATGGATATGGAGTTCTTGCCTAACAGATTACCTGAAGATACACCAGCAGTTTGTGAGTTCCTTAGTTTGGAGGCTGCACAGAACTCTGGTGAAGGTTTAACACCATGACAGAGAGGGAATTCCTACATCAGTTCTTTTTGTATGAAAGTCTGGACCTCAGTAGCAATTCCTGATGATAAAGAAAGATGATGATGGACCTGGTTACTGTTGCCCAAAAACAGCCAGGGTCACTTTAATAGCAGCAGTACTCAGCACTAAGCTTGTGGTTCCCCTTGCTGGACAGGGTGTCATACCCTTCACACTAGCCCAGGAAGAGGGATGCACAACTAAATGATTATGATGGACTCTTTCAACTGGATTTCTCTTATTAGTATCTACTAAACTGAGGCAAGAAATATGCTTAGGGGTTAAGCCAAAAATTTAAACACACAACTTTTAACTGGTTGCTACAGAAGAGAGAGCAAGGTCCAGTTTCCCCATCCCCATAGTCCAAGCAATATTTATTCTCCCTTATAGAAGGCTTGGCCTGTGTAAAGGCAAGATTTTAAAGTAAAGGAAGCAAAAAGTTGTGGTTTTGGTCCTTATATTTAAAAAAAAAAGTCTTACCCAGTCTGAAGGCAAGGCTGTAATTGTGAAATGAATAAAATAATTACATATAATCTAAGAGGAAAAAAGAAAGAGCCCTTTAAATGTTTTGCTTGGAGGTTTTTTTTTTTTAATATTTATTTAGCTTTAGTAGTTAACACAGTGGAGAAAAGCAGCCCTTGTTAGAGAAAGGGGAACCATTATCTCTTACGTTGTAAAAGCTTTCATTTTACATGTTCTGGGAAAATTCAGAGAAATAGGGAATCCTAGGAAATATGAATTAAACCAAACATGTTTAAAACTAGAAGTCATTCTGATAGGAAACATGACAGCCATAGCAACAACACAATGACATTTGAAAGACAGCAAAAATCAAGAAGATTATGGCCAACTTTTAGCTGTTCCTCTCAAAAGGTTGTATGATTTAAGGGTTTGGCCTTTACTATCTGTTTTCTATCAAGAAGTCTCAAATTCTGAAGCAATGGAGGGCAATATAATCTATTGGCTTTTTCTAGAAATAGATTGAGAACTCAGAAAACTGTCTGAAATCAAGAGAAAAAAATCCAGGAAACTGCAGAGGCTTGAATCAGATGCAAAATCCTTTGGGGTCTTTCTTTCCAAAATGTAGGAGCTGGAATCTTGTCTTTTTATTAGCTCCTGCTAGTAAGAAGTCTGCAGTGAAGTGAAATGAAAAACAATAGAACACGCTGTCTGAACTTCAGCCAGACACCCCCTTTTGGATCCCAAAGGAACTTTGATGTGCTGGTGCAAAACTGATTTTTAGAAAGTGTGGATGTGATAAAGGCATTCACATAGCGAAAGAGGCCTGACTGGGTTAGGAGGGATCTGAGAATATAAAAGCAATGCAACGTAACCTGTTTTTTGATTCAAGAACCCTTGCATGGAATGAGCTAAAGGAATTAAATTTCACTAAGTGTTAGAGCCTTAGCTGCGTCTTGGTACCTTTCATCACACAAAATGATATTCAGCCCAGAACTAAAACATTAAATCAGGAGATATGAAATGAAAAATAAGCAGCAGAAAACATGACTTTTGACTAAATGAATTGGCTGTAAAAGCAGGGGTGAAAATGTGGTATAAAATTATCAAAGCTCTCTGCAATTTTTGCAGCACTTTCTCAGCCACAAATATGCTTTCCCACATAAGACAGTAACTTGTTTCTTTGTAGAGCTATCATTAAGTACAGCAGAATGCCAAGTCAATGTCAAAGCTTTGTAAGCAAACTATTAGTGTTTTCTCTCGTCCTTCCTTCCTTTGGAAAAAAAAAGAGAGATTTGTTTCAATTATGCATTTTTAACAGATTCAGATTACAAAACAATATATTCTACACACATATGAAAATGAAGATGCCAAGGATTTCTTTGAATAAGATCTTTCTAAAAGATCTGTTCTTTCCTTCAGAATGCATATATGAGACCTTTGGAAAGGTGAGGAATATTTTCAGCATACAGATGGCAGTCTGCTTTCTAATTCCATTTTACCTGACTTACCTGGCTGAACTTTCTTACAGATCAGTAGTGACTGGATCACACATGAAAGCATGTTAATGCACAGTGCTGAAGCAATGGTAGCTGACTGAGAACAAGGATTACAACTGCATATCTGAGGTGTTTTTCAGACTGATTTTTGGAGCCTTGTTAGGTTTCTTCTTCATAATTAGATTGTTGTGAGCAACATGATCGATGAAACTAATCATCATAACTCCATCTAGGACTGAGGTTGCATTACCAGAAATGTGAGTTATGTCTACATGACACAATGCAGCATTGTGTAGCTATAGCAATTTAGCTCTGAGGACCAGAAATATGGCCTTGTGAGCTGCAAATATACCTCTGGTGCTGTGCAACAGGGGAAGCTCAGGAATGCAGGCTGGTGGCAAGGTTACTAGAGGGAGGCATAGTGAACACTCTGTGTAGCCATGACCTCCCTCCCTGCTGCTGCTCTGCTGACCTGCACGACAATTTTCTTTGATGTTTCCAAACAGAGACAATGGCAGATACAAATGTGTGCTCTTTCCACACTAAAGGTAAGCCCTAATGCTGGGTATGCACTGAAAGGAGGTCTTCAAAAAGGTTATATGATATATACAAAGAAGAGGTTTCTCTGGATGCCTGACCTGTGTTCCTCAGGGTTACTTTGTGTAGCCCTGGCCTCTAGGAATTGGCCTGAGTGTTTCATTACCTCTCAAGCTAACTTAAAAGTTCACTAAAATATGATGATTTCAGTGCATGTTGTCAGTGTCATACCTTTAGGTGAAATCTCTTACTAATGTTCTATTGGAACTGAAAAATCTAGCTGCTTTATTCACTGCTGCAGGTACAGTTTCAGCCATTAGACAAGGAATTGCCCTGCTGGAAAGTAACCACTCTGGAACTGGGTTTTTATTATGTGTCAGATCTCATCTGGAATATTTCAGAAGAGGATTAATCACTTCCCAGTTTTGTTGAACCTGAAACAAGATTTTCTGACTAAAATTCACATAACTTAATTTTCCTGTGGCTGCCTATAAAAACCACCAAGAAATCATGCCATCCAACAAGGATACTTTAATTTGGTTTTAGGGAGAAAGAGACTCAGTTTGGCACAGACTCATGGTGTAGTGGAAATATACAAAAATAATAGACTGACAATTTCTTTTCTCTACTGTATGCCCCTTATGCAGTAAGCTTATTTTCCTTTGCATGGACACTCCCTTTGTTCTGAAGGAAGGTGGAATCAGTTGGCAACAATTATAATCTTGCTTTTTCAGCTCCATGTTTCTTGCAAAGGAAGAAAAACAATACTGATTCAGCACTAGAGTGAAGTAAGTGATTTGAATATGAAAATGAGGTATAGAAAAGAAAAAATAATTATCTAAATTTGGGAGTAGAACCTGAGTAACATGGCAAAATTCTCTGGGGAAAAGGATGTTTTTCCACAGATTATTTGCTGGAGCCTGTCCTATTGCATGTTCAGTGAGAAAAATGAAGGCCTGCCTGAATATGGCATTAGTTGCTGTAATCCATCTGCAGTGGAACTGATTTACCCTCCACCCTCTGCATGGAGATACATCAGTACACACAATAAGTCACAAACACCAAGAGGCACATTAATAAGTTGACTCTCTCCTTACATTTTTGTGTAGTTAGCGTTTTGTTTCCTCAGGGGTGCAGTGCAGAGGTGCAGCCTCTTCTAAGGTGTGTTCTCATGGGCAGAGCACAACTAGTGCAGGTCACTGAAACCCACTGTCCCATGTGCATTGCCCATAGAGTCATGGTGCAGCAGAGAGGAGAAAAGCCCTCCAGTGTCTGAGACTGGAGCCAAATATCAGACTCCCCACTCAAAAGGTGTTTGCTGGTACTGACTAATACAATGACCTTTTCTTTGTTACACGAGCTAATGTGTCAGATGCGGTTATCTGTTCAACTGGATGTGTCACTGTCTTTCCAAATCCTGGGCAAACGTTTGGGCTAGGGGCACAAGGTTAAATGAGGGACAAAAGAGACAGATCTGAGAGTCGAGATCCAATAGGGACAAGGGAAAGTGGTGCAGGGGGGTGGATAAAGACAAGGAGAACCAAGGGGATAACGGATGAACAATGTGGCAAAACAGAGCCAGAGAGGGTTAAGGGAAGGAAGAACATTCTAGGAATGGTACATGAATGGCAAACAGGGGCTGAACAAGGGTGACATCAATCCTCACACACTATCAGAACACCAGTACCCAAAAGGCACCAACATGTGGCTGCAAAAGGCCCGTGGGAGGGAGGCCTTTTCTTACTCTATTCTAGAGGTACGTCTCTCCTCTTTTGCCTCTGCCCCTCCAGGGCTGAGGTAGGACCACCCTGGTGGCAGACTCCTGGGCCTCACAACTCACTGCTGAAATGCTCAGCTTGATGCAGAAATTTCTGCTGAAATGTGCTGAAATACTGTTTATGCAATGAAGCACACTACAAATTGCTGGCAGCTCTCAGACAGCAAATTCTTCACAAATAGAGGATCAATAAGCTTGTAGGAGTAGAATTGGCCAGCAGTTTCCTGTCAAAAGATTTTTAAACCTAGTATGGTCTATTTTTTCTTAACAAGAATTTTCAGTTTCTGTTAAATGTCTAGGTTTTTTTACCAAAGAGATGTGAGTTTAAGGGAAAAAAACCTTGTTTTTCTAAAACAAGTGAGTACAGAATGTCAAAACCTTTTCAGAGGAAAAAAATGAAATAAATAAAAAAGACAAATTGGATACTTTGGTTTCCCCTAAAAAATAGAAGTGAAAATCCTGAGTAAACTGATTCTTCAAGTAACAGGAAAAATATTTTCCATATTTGAAATTTTTCTATTACTCTGTGTTGAGAGCAAGACTTTATGTCATCATAAAAATAATCAACAGCCTCATGTATGATAATCAAAGTGACATAAAAGCAAATTATAAACAGTTTTTATATCTAGATGATATATCATTAACCAAACAGTACTTAAAAAATTAATTATTTTCCAATAGTTTTCTGTAATGTACCTGCTTCCATAAAACCCCAATAACATGTCAGTAACTCAGTTTCCATCTCTTAAACTGCTGGGACATTTGTGGTTTAGTGTTAATAGCTTTATAGGCATAGAATTCTGACTCAAACAAAGTATCATGTTAAAGGATTTCTGCATTTAGTGTACTATCAAGTGCAAACACTGGCATTTAAACCTAGTACTTTCCAGACTGCCAGCCAAACCTGTGTTTAAGATGTCTGGATATAGTCATGTTGGGGTTTTTCTACTATCCTGTCAGAGGCTGGCTTCTATGACTGGCTCTTCAGCTTGGTATGTCAGCATGAACATTGTTTTTTAATTTTGGAATATTTGAAATAATTTTCTTGTTTTAACCAAGCTGGATTTTAGATATCTGAAATAGATGGGTTTGCAGTGTGATGCATATGGTGTGATTCTGGGTGTCACAACATTTACGCCTAATCAGAAGAAACTGAAAATGTTTCAGATTGGCCACTACAAAACTGAAACACTAAATTTACTTCATACACTTTCCATATAAAATTTTGTCTTGATCTGCTATGCCTTGCTTTGGTAAGTCCACTGGAACGAAAAGATAAATGTGGAGCATATTACCCAAGGAGGTAAGTGGTGTGACAGCCAAAGGGCACATTCCAAACATAAATGAACTCTTGTGGCTCAGGATAATCATGATTGAAACAGGGACAATTGAAGAGAACACTTCATGAGAAGGGAGCCCACAACATAGACATGTTAAGAATTATACATCTGTAAATGTTATTCCTTGAGTGTATCCCATGGTAATGAGGGCCTTCCAAGCTTTCATGGTGGTGATCCCTTTCCTGAAGTACAGAATGTGGAGAGCAGCACTGTCCTGTGAATATATCTATGTTGATCACTGTGTCAGTATCAACTCAAAATTCCTGCTTTTCATATATCTGGTGTTTAGGTATGTAGGCACCTTTAAGCAATTCAAGCAGATCGTAATGCTAAAATAAAATACACTTCTTGATCTTCTCTCTTTCTCAGTACAATGCAGTGTATTCTCAGTGGTCATGGGTCCTCCATATAGAGGGATAGTTTCATCAGACTCCCATCTACCTTGTGACTTTGTATAGATTATTTGAGGTACAGATATACATGTTAAAGTATGGTAAATATTCTTTTTAATTGCATAAAACATTGTGCTTCTGCACAAAAATAAAAATATAAAATTCTGTGGGATGTACCATATGCTTGCTTTGTTCCTGCCCAAGTCTCTGGATGAGGTTGACCGTATTCAAGAATGCAACTGATGATATCTGGAAAAAAAAGTTATTGCATTTTTAATACCCAAGGATCTCGGTATGAGTGCACATGCACAGCACTTTGCTTGTTCTCTGCCCTTTTTCCGAAGTTTGTAAGAGCTGCTCTTTTAATAAGTATTCTATTAGTTCTGTTGTAGATAGAAACCAGCACTTCAGAAGAGGATTATTTATCTCTTTATCTAATATGTAATGAACATGATTATCAAATGTCTTGATGTAGAGCCTTGGTGTGTGTCTTCCTTATTATGACAAACCCCTTGCATTTCTAATCCATCAGGAAGATGAGCAGGAGCAGGTACTGTGTGACTACCTAAATGATGATTTCAGCCACTGTAGGGAGGTAAGAAAGCACCTTTGCCATGTTCTCAGCTGTAATAGAAAAAGTGTGAGTTTGCTCATCAAATTCCTTCTGCTGCTCCCTCAGGGATAAGTGTGACCCCCTCTAAGTTTGCTAGAACTAACACAGCTGCTTTGGAAGTGGCAAATTAGAATATCTGTGTGAAGTGGAGATGGCTGCCACCAGGGCTGATGGCCTACATGTGATGTGGTAGTCTTGGGACCTCAGAGCATTCTTTACAGGGTGGTAGCATGGGCCAGTCCTCTTTAGGGCTAATGCAAGCAGGAGTTTCTAATGCTTGCCAGAGAGCTAAAAGGCTACAGAGAAATAAACATTTCTGTGGCTTCCTGGGAAGTTTTCTGCATTGCCCCTAGCTGGTCTGAGAGACCTCCAATTGCTCCCTGGGAGGAATGGCAGTGTTCTCCTAGCATCTAGCCTGTCTCTGAGTTTGTAAACTTGTGCTAGAGCCATTAGCTGAATAGGAGACCTCTAGAACGTGCCAAAACCATGACTAAAAAGAATCCTCTTGGTTGCAGATACTGCAGATACTTCTTCCTTCTGGACGGCATTGGGACAATTGTGATACCAATTCAGTGACATAACAATACTTTAACACCTAGAAAATATCTCTGTCAATTACTTGTTGTGTTTAGTATCAAATTAACTGTTCATGACAGTTCACCACAGGTTATTATGTCATTTACTGCCACTGCTACTTTGCAAAAGCCTCACTGGTGGCAGAGTAACATGAATTCATAGCATTTGATAGAAAGATTCCTTCAAAAGAAGGACATGCAAAGGCTTTTAGCTTTAAATTATTTCATTCCTGTCATTTCCTTAAACATATATGTGAGATGAATTAATCCATCATTCCTCATCAAATCATTTCTTGCTGTTCAGCTGTGGAATTTTAGGATATTAAGAAGCTTGTGAGAGAGGGGTGTTGATTGCCAAGCCAGCGGAAACTTTAGAAGAATATGTCAAAACTAAGCTTGTTTGACATGCAGGACCAAAACATTTGCAGTTGTATAATGATGAGGAGGCTTTGGCTTTTGTTTTCAGTTTGTTTTTAAGTAGTTCTGGATAGCAGTTGGTGTCCTGTTTTGCAAGGCACTAATATTAGAGGTCTCTTTGATGTGGGGAGGAGACTGCACTGTTTCTTGGGCTGAAACACTAGAGGTTGTTGCTTCATGATGATGAACAAAAAGGAATGAAAACTGTGGCAATCAGTGTGCTGGGATGGAGATCTCAGACATATACAGTTCACAAACGAGCATGTGCTGCTTTGAACATTGCTTGTTATTGTATGTGCACTGACTCACACATTCCATGTCTGCACAGCTGACCCCTGGAGGGTGGAAGTTGGCGCTAACTGAAGGACATGCCAGTTCCTTGATTAGATTGCCCAGGCTGTAGGTTTTTAGTAAGCAGCCATGAGATGTTTTTCGGTACGCTAAGCCATGAGGATTCCTAGTGACTGACATGTTACTAGGAAGGCTAGAAATTAGTCTGGCAATGGCACAAGAAACTCTGATTTTGGAAATCTTGGCCTGCTTTGCTCACTTTTAAAATGAGTGCTTTTTTAAATTGTAAACTGTTACGAAATTATCTATCACAGCAGCTACTCATGAGACTCTACCTGGATTCCTGCATCACAGAAAGGACATCAAACTTTTGGAGCGAATCCAGAGGAGGGCCACAAAGATGATTAGAGGAATGGAGCATCTCTCCTTTGAGGAAAGGCTGAAAGTTTGGTTGGTTCAGCCTGGAGAAGAGAAGGCTTTGGGGTAACCTAATTGCAACCTTCCAGTACCTGAAGGGAGAATACAAGAGAGCTGGAGAAGGACTTTTTAACATGAGCATGTAGTGACAGGACAAGGGAAAATGGCTTCTAAGTGAAAGACAGTAGGTTTCATATTAGATATTGGGAGGCAATTTTTTACTGTGAGGGTGGTAAGGCACTGGCACAGGTTGTCCGGGGAAGCTGTGGATGCCCCACAGGGTTGTCCCTGAAAGTGCTCAAGGCCAAATTGGATGAGCCTGTGAGCAACCTGGTCAAGTTTAAAGTGTCTCTGCCAAAGGCAGGGGAGTTGCAACTAGTTGATCTTTAAGGTCCCTTCCAAACCTGATTCTACTATGGTATGTGTTCCAACACTACCTGTAACAACAATCAGACCTGACACTTATTCAGGTGACTCATATATTCCAAAGGGAAGATGTTCTGGGAAAAGGAAATGAGGAGAGGTAGGTGTTATCCTGTGTGTTTTCATTGTTTCAAACAATGCTATCTTCAGACATATGATTAGTGGGATTGTGCTGCTGTTTTTATCTTCTGCATCACCCTCTCTCCCCTCCTTCCCACCTCCTAAGGAGCCTTCTCTTGGTGAGAAATTTGTATGAGGAAATAGGAAAATCTATACCCAGCATTTGTTCCCCTTGGCAGCTATTATCTGTCAATCCAAGGAAGCCACAGTCTCCTGCAGGGCTCTGCTTAATGGTGCTAGGAATAGAAAATACTGTCTACAGTCTTTCAAACATCAGTCACAGATCCATGGATTCTGGGATTGACTCTGCGTTGTTCTGGGTAGGTGTAATTCTTATCACTGCTGGCATCAAACTGATTAAAACTCCACAAAACAGCATGGCAGAGAGATCCCCAGAAATGGTATTTCGTCCACCAGAAAATATATGGTCTTATATAAGCACTTTAGTTAGTTTATAAAAGGATAAAAAGTCATGCTGGTTTAACTGCTTCTGATTGTTTAAACACAAGAAAAGCTTTGTAGTTAAGTTGCTGAGGCAGGATTCAGATCTGTGTCCATTTTGTTCCACTGAAGAATTCCTAGGTGACCTGAACACATTCTTTAATCTTCGTTCCCATCTAAAAAGATACAGTGATAAGGCTCATTTTATTTAAGTTTTCATGTGTGAGGTTTGACAGCAGGCATTTGCCTCATCCTATGGGGATACAAGGTATTCTTTAGGAGGGAACCTCATTTAAGCTGAGCATTACAGTTGTCCTTCTTTGTTACATAGCTAATAATGGTACCTGTGAAATACAGCTGTCGTATTATATAAGCTTAGTTTTAAAGAGAAAAGTTACATACTGGCTCCAAGGCTTTTCACATTGGCAGGTGATTTATTACACAATTCAGAAACCTATATTTTTACAGAAATGGCCAGAGCCGGAGCCTGAGAAACTGGAATTGCCCAACGGGGAAAAGGGGAGAATATACTCTTGGATCGAAACAAATCCCATCATCTTGTCTGTGGGAGAAGAAGGGAACTGCTGTGCACACCAGAGCAGGTGGGTTGCTGAATTTGGTGCACAAAGAGTGAAGATGCTGCTGGAAAACACAAGCTTCTTTTCATGTTTTAGGTGGTAAATGCAGATGTAATTTGAGAGTCAACGCGTAGCTTTTGATTGAACACAAAGGGGCAGACTGTTCCATTTAGCTCTGAAATGAGATGCAGTCGTATCTGTGGATAGCATGGTGACAAATCACGGTAATCTGCCTTAGGATGCATCATGCTGCCCAAAGTGCAGAGTCCTGCAGCAGCCATCCCTCCTCACTGCTCTGGACTGTGTCTGCTCGAGGCATTATGCTGTACTGAAGCAATAACATCCAGAAAGGAGAGCTTTCTGCCACAGCAAAGAGCAGTTTTACCAGAGTCAAATCTCACTAATCCAGGACTAGCATTGTCTTAATCAGTTTACATGGCTGCATTTCTGAATAGTTACTTTTATTGCTGTTGTTCTAAAAATAACACAGCATTTCCTAAGTTGGCTGTTTTGAACATTAGTGGGGTGCACTTCCAGAGTAAATTGTGCTTCTCCTCTATTAGCTGCCACTTCTGATGTCTGGAGACACTATGAGAACAAATGGTTAATGATTCCTATGTGATCAAGTAGGAATAGGATCAGAGCACAATTATCTTTCTAGTTTCTTCCTCTTCTCAGAGCATTTATTCTTATTTAAAATCATTAAATTAGCAAATTGAAGTCCAGTAAGCAAAATGTGACTAACATGAAAGCCAAGAGATTGCTGATGAAGATCACAGCCCTAAATACCTGCCCTTCTCACCACTTTAGCTAATTTTTTTAAAAATAATGGAGTGGTATGTAACTATTAGAGCACTGAAAAGAAGAGAATAGACTGGTGACCTGATTTTAAAACCTTGAACTCTTTAAAGAAATTGAGTAGATAGCAGGTAGAGAATCAATCACACAAATCTGGAAGAAGTCTGTTCTTTTCTGATTCTTTTAACTCTGATATTTAAGATTATAGGTCCTTAGAAGAAAGATATTGGTAGAAGTTTGTCTTTTCTGCAGAGAGAAAGTGAAAACAAGGTGTGCCAAGCCAGCCATGTTGGATGAGCTTTTGACATGTGCTCCTCACCCAGATCAGAGTCTGTGGCAAAGCCTTGTATAACTCTCTGAAGGTGCAGTATTGACTGCTGGTAGAAAAGTGGATGGAGAGTGGATGGCACTTACTGCAGCTGATAGGCATTGAGGCTTTTTGGCTCTTGGAGTGCACTCCTGCAACACTGCAAACTGGTACCCAGCTGTGTCAGGCAAGGCCTGTTCTGTACTGGTGGGGAACATTCTGTAGCTGCTGGAGCAGCACCCTGGTGTAGAGATGCTGTCAGCTGGGAGGGGTGCACACTCCCAACTGCTGAGAATTTTTTCTATAACGAGGCAAGCAACTATTTTATCTGTTTAACTACACAATGCAAGTGCCTCTTGCCAAGAGCCTGTCTTCTCAGTTTAAAGAAGTGTTAATTTAGTAATAGACAATATTTGTCATGAGGGAACTATATGTCTCAGGAATGTCTGCCACTGAAACACAAGTTCTGCAAAGCTATATTTTTTTAAGTAGTACATCCTTGCTGCACTGTGTGGGTTCTGCTGTGGCTACTGTTCCAGACAGGACTGGCCATAACCCCTGGAATAGATCAGCAGTGTGAGCTTTGTTTTGTTATTGTGGTAACCCTTGTAACCTAAGAAGTCAATAGCTGACTTTTTTATTTTAATTTATCTTATAATAAAGAAATGGCAATGTGCTTCTGGTAAAGAAACCCAACTCTGTTTCTTTCTTCCAGTCCATAAAGAAACATTGTGTTCACCAGATCTCACTTCTTCAAAAATTTTGAGACTTAAGTCTTGAGATTATGCCCCTGAAAAAACCTATGAAGGATTGCTCTGTCTAAATTTTCATGGAATCTCAAAGTAATTATTGCATGTTTTTAGTGCCTGTCTCCATCTAGGATATCAATTCACTAATCTTCAAGAACTTTTGGAAACCAGATTGCAAAAGGCTGTCTTGAGATATCTTATGCAAGTTTGCCTCTCTGATAATAGATACTAAAACATAATACAGTCTCTTTTTAGATATATCAGATACTCAAAATGACTAGTCAGTTTTGAAAGCTGGAGACCCTCAGTGAGTGCTTTTCCATGATGTATCATGTTGAAATATTACTTCCTAAAGCTCATAATGATTTAAGATACCTAGAATTATATGAGCCAATAGTTCATAAAAATGTATTCTTAAAAAATTAATTTAAATTAAAACCAGACTACTTTTGTTTCTGACATTCATTTTAAAAGCATTATACTGAATTTCTATGAGCAAAAGTCTCAGGTGATTTTGATGTTAACTTCCTATATGCTGTCTGGAAACACTGAGGTGTGTTTACTACTCACTAAAAAATACCTTGATTGGCCCAAGTAGTAAACTATGAACAAGTTAGTAGATTTCTAAACCAAATTGGGCACACAGGTACAGTTCTGAGGAACCTGTGAGGAAACAAAAACAGAGAGTCGGGCAGGCTTTGCCTACAGCAGGATCATTTGGTCAGACTTCACAGCTGTAGTCACTGTTTCAGTCCTGAGGAGCTTATGGGGCAAAGTCCCTGTTACTGACAGTGCCTTAATTTCTGCAGGGATGTGTCTCTTGACCTTGGGTAAAGTTTGATGACAAGGAGGTTAGAGGAGAGTCTTGTTGCTGGAAACAATGAAGGCAAATTCTTTTGTTAGAATCCAGAAGAAGTTAGAATCCAGACTTGCTTCTACATGTCTGATTTGTTATTACAAACCTTTGATTTTACCTTTTACCTAATGGATATTGTCCTAGAGGATGTAATGTATTCTCATCTCTGCTTCCATGGTGTCTCTAACTGAGGGAAAGCTGTGATGTAGATATTTAAATGTAGCTTTACAGAGAAAAAACCCCCACAGTGCATGTCTTTTAAAACACGGGAAAAGGAAATCCCACTGCCGTGTGGTTGGGTCAGCCATGAAAATGAATCATAAGAATTTCCCAAAATCACAAACTTAGAGGTTCACCCATCTCCGATATTAAAGCTCTGGTTGGTCCAAGGCTGAATGTATTCCTGGTTTGTGTCCTGGCTGACAAATTGAGCAAGAGCTTCACAAAGAAACAGCTTTACTAGATGACAATGTAAAATGCATTTTAACATTGCATGTTTTATATCTCCTCTTTTTGAGACATATTGTTTTTCTTAAGAGTTGTCTAAAGACCATAAATATTCAGTTAAAGTAATTAAGTCTAGAATGTGCTGATTATTTCTAGACTGTTCATAGCTGGACCATTCAGTTAAACAATTACAAATTTGAAAGTGTATAATCTCTCCCATTTGGTGTACCTGAAAAGTGTATATATTGGTCCTAGTAATGATAGCTCCTTCTTATTCACTTTTACCGTTTTTGTGCCTTTGACCAAATGACATTAATAATGCAACAGAAATTATGAAATAACATCAGGGCAATACTAAGGAACATTTTGAGGTCCTTTCAATTTTTAATTCATTCTGAAGGCTTCCATGTAGGAGTAGCTATTTCATCAAAAATTATTTTGCTTTAATTGAACCAATACCTTAATTCATGATGGAAAGAAACAGGCATTTTCAAGCCAAATTTGTAGCAATTTATTCAGAAAGATGAATTGAACTGTTTCGGAAAAATTCGCTATTGCTCCTTATTATATTCTTTACTCCTAAGTAAGCTCTTCACTTGAAAAGAACTGATATTTTTAATCAGCTGTATCATTGAGGTGACAGAAAGGTTTCTATTTCCCAATAAAATTTTAGTGGTATCATCTATTAAGACCTGGTGTAACAGCACAAGCTTCTTGTCTTTCAAAGGGATTTCCTGCAAAGGTGAATTCAACTTTTTTTTGTGGGAATGCAAGCCATCAGATCTCATGGCAGTGAACATAGCATCTCAAGTGAAGGGTTGGATTGTGTAACAGTGGTTGGGAATGGATTTTTTGAAAGGAAAAAAAAATAGGGAAATAGTTTTGTGCTGAGTCAGCAGGGTGAATTAGCTCACCAAGGAACTCACCAAAGGGTCCTTGGCCAAGAAGGAGAAAATTCTGTGTGGTCAAGATCAGTGATGGAAAGAAGCCTGGTGGGTGTAAGATGAACAGTATCTTTCCTTTTCAGTGATGTAGAGCAGCTAGAACAGTACAGCTTTACTGTAGCCTTTTATACCGGAAAAAACATAGGAAAATAATACCTGATGGGAATCAATCCTAATGGAAAAAAAATGACTGAAAGTGTTAAGATGCTGGGAAAGCAGTGTTTCCTAAGTGGGTGTGGAAGATTCTTCCTGGTTCAGAATGTGTAAGGTCCCTGAAACCAGTGAATGGAAACTGGATCCACAGCCACTTCTCCCTTGATGGACTTAGTTATTGCCATCTTGATTATAGATATGAAAAACTATGTGGTTACAGATACAAATCTGTCACATGGAGGAAGCAGCTTTAACTCCCTCATATATTTCCAGTGCTTGCTTTCTCACTTGTTCTTTGCTTCTTCCCTTGACAAAGGGTCGCTAGAAATCATAAAAATTCCCTATTTTGTGGAGTGTTCTGAAAACAAATGCATGAAAAGTGGAAGGTACGCAGACCCTGTGCTAACAGTGACCATACTAGGACAGTAGATGGCTGGAATTATGCCTAAATTTCTGCTCAGCAATGATGAAGAGGATTTATTTCTCTAATCCTTTTAGTGTTTTACTTAAGTATTGTGTTGACTCAAAAATATGCATTTTTTTCCATCAAGACTTTCTAAGCTAAATGATTCATGGAGGAGAGGAACAAAACCCCATATTTTAATATGATTATAGATAATTCAATTTCCATGCTGGTGATCAGCAATTAATTAGTAGCTGAAAACATTAATCCAGTCTGTGAACCACAAAGCTACAGTCTATTCCAACGACTCCAAGATAGAGCAAATCTTTGGAGCCAGTTTAGTAATATAAGTAGACCATAAATCTGACCAAAGCGATCTAATGAAAAGTTCAAGCACGACCCAATGGTCTCTAGAAAGTTAGAATTCCAGAATAATTGAATTCAGAGTAATTTTATCCATTTGTGTGGGCTTCTGTGAAGTGGGAGATGGACAAGAGTTTTATTTCATTCTGGCTCTTCTAAAGAAATCTAAGACGTTTCCTTACTGATCAGATTACTTTTAGTTTTCTGTATGACATTTTATTAGAGTTTGTTGGGGCTGTCTGCTATTGTTCCTCACGTAATCTTATGGAAATTCTGGGCAGCAGTAAGCACAATGGTTTTACCACCATGATTGGTACACATTTTCCACACATGATAAATGCAAGTGATTTGCTAAATGCCTGCCAATTAAATACTGTAACTTTCCCTTTTTACACAATTATTCATATAAGCTAGAGACTACAATCATCGCTAGTTCACAATTCTGCCTTTATAACAATTAAACCAGTTATGGTATTGAAATGGGTTCTTGTGTCTTCTACTGGCAGCAACAATCTTGGTTAAGAGGATGGTGAATATAATCTACAACAGTTCCAAAAGCAGGAAATACTTCAAGCAAATTCCAGTGTGGTTTTTTGTCTGGTTATTTGTGAGGTTCCCAGCAACTTCCATCTGTCTCCCCTGGCTTCCATGTAATAAGTTAATAGTGCAATAATAGCTGATGAACAGAGAGGGAGCAGAGGAAACAGCAGAGTTGTGCTAAGAATGGAATGATGTGCCCTTATGATGATAAACTGATCCCATTCCATTAAATCACAAAGCTGTCTCCACTCTTCTCTTCATCCCACGTGAGCGGCTGAAGAAAAAATCATGGAATTGCTATCGCTCAACTGCAGCTGTCAGGAAACGATACTAATTAGTTTAATTTGCAATAACACAAGCACTTAACTCTCCAAATAATCTAAGTTAGTAAGTCAGTTTTTATATTATGACAATGACATGTTTAAGAGCCTCTGGAGCAGTGATTTCTTTAACCTCTGACTCAAATGTCTTTCAAGGGAACACAACAAAACTCTTTGTCCCATGTTATTCCAATACCTGCTTGTGAGGGCAATTACTTGATGGGAAATTGTGGCAGCATTGCTTAACGAGGAGAAAACCTGACAGCTGGTATACATAGGTATTTTGCAAAGTAATGTAATGAAACATTATTGGGAAAAAAAAAAAAACAACCAAAAAAAACCCTGTCCTGTGGAAGTAATTGCCAAAGGATGATATCAAAAAAAGATGGTCAAACTGCCTTGGTTTCCTCCTTTCATGGCTTTGTGATGTTCCTAGGTAATTCCTTATTTGTTTCATTTTCTGGTATTGTGTATGAGCTCCTAATGCTTCTGGATAAGGCAGAAAATGTTGATGAAACATTTGGAAGTACTAGTTAGTTGCAAAAGGAAGAAATATCACTCTGTTGGCTTGAAAATAATGAAATTTTAAACCTGCCCACCTATAAATAAAGTTGGGTTTGCTTGCTCTCGACATCTCATATTTCACTCTGGACAGTCATAGGATGTTATTCAACCTTCTGAAATTCTCTGATATAATTAGCAATTTAATGTAAAATCAACATTCTAACTTTAAAGTTGTGGAGTAATCAAATGTTGGAAATGAATGGGGCATTTGTACCTCTCCAAGCTTGTGTTTCAGGGTCTATGCAAATTCAAATACTACATTAAGGCACTGCTTCTGTTTTTGGTGATTATTTTGTATTGGGTTATTATGTTGATGGTGATGATGGTGTGGAGAAAGCCATGACAGTGTATGCCATTTCCTCCTCTATCTTCATTTTTAAATAATGACTAACATTTTGAAGCAGAACTTTTTACAAAGAGAAAAATTCAGTGATAACTTCCTCAGTGATGGAATTGTGGAAATAGGTGTTTCCTGAAAACAAACACGTTAAGCTGACTTAAAAGTCTTGACTGAATTATCTCTCAAAGGCTTCAGTCATACCTTGGATTTTAAGACCTTTATGTAATCAGTACAGTTCTATTGTACAGAATCAATCATCTCAGGATCTATTCTCCTTCCTGGACTTTATTTGAAGACATTGCTTAGAGACATACTCATCCCAGTCTTTACAGTTCAGTGAGGGTCTGGAAATCCTGAATGTCAGGAACAGTCATAACAGTTTGAAAAGTGTATCAGTATAGTAAAGAGAAAAAAAAAAGTCTCTGTAATCATGGCTGGGAGGGGGAGGAAAGCAAGAAAACAAAAGCTTATTTACTTAAAGAAAAAAATCCTAGAACTCCTTGTTTCTTCAAACCTCATAATAAAGTTTATCAACTGTCAATAACCAAATGCATGTTTCTCTTTTCCCAAGAGCTGATTAAAGCTGTGGTCGCCTCCTGTAATTCGGGGCATTCCATTGTGTTTGTTTCTCCTGGAATTTTCAGGCTGAATTACTGTAACTAATATACCACTAACTCTGTACTGCAAGAGCCTGACCTTTTGAATTTCTGCTTCTTAGCAGAAAATTGGCATAGAAAATTTCAACACAATAAATGCTTTTAATGTTTTACTTTATTTTGATTCAGAAATACATATAAACCATCTTATTAAGTTAGTTTGCCACCAGTATCAGATTGGGTTGGAGAGTTCTAAAGATGAGGAGATGGGAAAAGACAAACTATTCCATTTGCAATGGATTAGCAATAATCAGGAAAAGACTGAAAACTTAGTGCTTTTGCCCTCACTCTGCAATGGGACCATACTTGTGTACAAGTATCCATACAAACTGATCACAAGTCCTCCCAGAACTTTCTTCCCTTTGGAAGTATTCAAATTTTCATGTACTCATCAGAAATTGAGAGAAAGTTTTTGTAGCTTAAAAAATTATTACCTGAAATGTAGTTCTGATTATTCCTTGAATTCAAATAATTGCATTAGCTCATTAGACCCTGCACAAATTTGAGAAAGTATTCAAATGACAGGTGCTAAATATCTTGCCCAGGCAAGCAGCTGCCCTCTTGTAGTCACTGGTACCACATCAAGACTTCTGCTTCCACAGAGCCTTAGTAACACAACACTGCATGATATGGAATGAAGGCACTGGAGGTTGCAGAGAAGAGACTGTCTCTGGTAACTGGATGGTTGTTAAATGGCAATCATTTCACAATTCTCATGTGCTGGCTGAATCAGTTTAGGAAGTCTATGTTTCTTGAGGCTGCTTTTTTTTTTCCTAAATGTGAGGCAAATACTGGTATTTTTCAAGTAGTTCTGTAGTACATTGCTTTTGCAGATATATCCTACACTGTGACAAACACAGTAAACTTTTGATAAAGGTGGAAAATACACAACATGAAATTTCCCTAGGCCATGGACTTCTGTGCTTTTTTCAGGCACAATGACACATATTTTCCTGTCACTTTTGGACAGACTGCAGGTATGGTGTGTGGAGGAGCAGCTGAATGATCTCTGTATGAAAAAACAATAGTCAGATGACTCTGGCTCTCTGTGGCAGCATGGATCCACAGGATCCCTGTGAAGAGTAAAACCTGGCTCAGCATGTGACGCAGAACTTTCAAACTAAAGGTGAGTTGCCACCGGAGGACCTCACTGCACAGGACCAAGAATAACTATATTACATTTTTCCTAAAGAAGTGATGTCTGACACTATCCTCTTCAAGCTAAAGCTAATAATTTCACATAGTCGTATGGATCAGATTGCTAGTTTTCCATCACATCTCTTCTTATCCATTGTTGCTGATCCTTATCCTCAATATACCTATTTGCCATTGCTGACTTAAGTGTTAAAAAATATTTAGGCTTTTTATGCTAGATCAAATAGAAAAAATAAAACACAGCTACTTTACAGCTAGATTATACGAATTCCTATACAGATGGGTGTTATGAAAGTAAGCAGATAAATCACTCAACAAAATTAAAAATAGTAAGACTGTTGATCAACAACAAAAAGAATCACTATTTAAGTACAAGATTTTCAAAATTCTACATTAGGCAGAGTGGGCTATTTCAAGGGAAAAGCTTTTAGTTGCCTTTGCATTGTTTGTACATTTAGTTAGAACCAAAGTGAAAAACAGATTTTTTTTTTAATGAGTCTGCTCTGAGGACAGCAATGTAGCTGAATTGAAATACCCACATTCTTTCTGCTGGTTTTTTTTTTTTTTTTTTTAATAGGTTGTTATGTTCTAAAACCACAATGAAAAATATCTTCTTCTAAAGTGTGTAATTACACTCTGTCGCTCTCAAATCTCCTCTGGTTTCTGAGCTCATTTAATAATAGTGAAAAGATGAGCAAAAGTTACAAATGAAGGTACTATCAATTTGATGCTCAGCACATAAATACCTATAATGATAGTGTGCTTGTCAGCATCCATTGTTTCCAGTTCTACCCATTTTCTATTTCTACAGGGATTTCAATCCTCTTATGCAGACAGTAAGAGACAAACAGGGATTTCAGACTAGGCAAAAAGGGCCCCAAAATCAGAGAGTGTGTATATTAATCTCTGTATTCCCCACGGTTTTAGATTGCTAAATCAAAAAGTTTTACCTTGGAGATTCACAACTGCACATGCCCAAGTCTGGCAAGTCCAGACTGATTTGCTTACTAACAAGTTTGCTGAGTGAATTGGGGCAAAAGGTATGGGCTTACCTCTACTTTGTCAAAAGCACAAGTCCATTTTGTATGTCACATTCCACTTAACCAATTTTGTATCTAAATGGACACACCATGAGGAAATGTTTGTAGGAGTGCAGTAGAAACCTCTGAGATACCTGTGGGGAGATTCACGGACAGTATTACATTGTATGGGAAGGAGGGAGTGAGAAAATTTAAGTCAAAGGGTATAAAACAAATAATGCCTCATTATCTCCCTTACAGATATTTTGACCTGTGACTATTGCCTTGTTCTTGCCACCTCTCAAAGCCTTCTGGCAGTCACTATGCAACTGCAGCAAGCAATCTATTGTAAATATTAGAACAGTGGCTTTGCTCTAGTAGGCTGTTCCTCTGATAGCTGTGGGCATGTTTGGCTTGTGTTAAGTGCCACTACAAATTAGGAAGTTGCATGGGCATATGGAGTATTTCTGTATGCTCAGTGCAGAGCTGGGACACTGTGGGAACCATGCTGCCTTGCAGTTTATATGTAGGACTAATACTTTAGCCAATAGATAGACCTGGCAGGTTTTGTCAGGACAAGGTTTCCCAGATCCCATTTCAAGTGTCTTGGTCCAAGAGGGAGACCTGATGAGGATCTTGGGCTCTCATGTGATCCTGGGAGTATGGTACAGCTTTGAGTTTATTCTCCTTTTCAGACACACTGAATTTGCATCCATATCCTACAGTCTGTTCTAAAAGGAAGCCTTAAGCTGCACTCCTGCGTTTGCTGGAAGTGAAGAGACATCACAGACCCAAACTTATTTTGCTCTTACACTTTAGATCCAATGGGTTTTGTGACAGAGGGACTGTGAGGCACACATATGGGTTTGTGTGGACCCTACCATATCCTAGACCTCTCTTGTTGGAAGTACTTCTTGTGCCAAACCTCAGATTTCCCTACATCCAGTAAAGAAACAAGGTGGATCAGGCAGAGCAGAGCTATTGGCTGCAGTTCTAGTAGAATCTGTGTGGTTTGTGTGAGTATATGCAAAGTACACTCATCATTTCTCCTGTCAACTCCTTGTTTTCCTGAACCTTTCCCTTGAAATGAAGACAGGCTCTGAATCTTTGCTGATCCAGCCCTGCTATGTTTTTATTGGTAAAACACCACATTGTGTTCTGCTTTTAATATATTCATTTCTTAACATTTTAAGTGGGGAAAAAAATTGCCACTGTTCTGTGTAACGTTTAAACATCTCTATTTACAGCACAGGCTTCTCCAAATGGGTTGCACTGATGTTGCCCTGAGAAAGCACAGTACAGATGGGACAAGGCTAGGCTGTGACATTTTTTATGAGCAGTGGGAAAATCCCTTCAGGGCAATCATTTGCTTTGCTACACACAGGCATTCCAGGGCAGACTCTAAAATACCTTCCTCTAGAATACATCCTTGTTATTGGGATGTAAAATGGAGGGCTTAATCCGTGCTACATAGGCAGTGCTCCTATAAAAGTTTTATCCATTTTATTTATCCATTGTTTGTTTCTATAGGAAAATACCCTGTGCATCTTAGTTCTGAAATCCAGATTGTCTTGGGTTCTTTGCCCTATTGTGTTTTCCACGATTGAAGGTACTTTCCTCTTGCTTTTAGTAGCAGTCACTTAAAATGTTTGCTATAAAGCCAAAACTCCTGGAAATTAGGAAAAAAGGGCATGTCTGCTTTCTGCTTGAACCTGACATTTCCATTGAAACCTGCCTTTATTCCCTACCCATCGTTTCTTTGGGTGTCAGAATTTCAAGCTTGTGATTTCTATGGCAGGATTCAAGAAGGGTGTCTCAAAGAATGAGGCTTTGAATAAGTACTTGAATTTTGGTAAGAGTGAGGACAAGGGTGAGCCCTGCCCAGTAGCAGTCCTGCTCACAACCATTGCTTCTCCTCATTCTCTGTGAGGGCTCCTGTGTGTGGAAATGCACACTCTCACATGTACATGCGTGCACCTTCACAGGAAAGCGAAGCTGTTGTGTTCTTCATTCACTGGATTCCATCAACTTTTATTTAATCTCATGAGGTACACAGAACTGATATGAATAATAAACTATAAGCTATATTTACAAAAGAGAAGGCAGAATAGCAGCCTTTATTCTGTTTCTGTGTCTTTTATATCCTCTCTCATTTTGTATCTTTCTTCATTTTGCTCAGATCAAGTGTACTTTGTAAAAGCACCCTCTGCTTTTTTTTGTGTGTTAGCTTTATAAGAGAATAAGCTCTTTGGACACTTAAGTGAGTTGGAGTGAAAATTAAAAAATTAATATTTTGTTTGCCTAATTCAATAAAGACCTTTTTTCATATCTATTTGGATTATCATGCATATCTGATTAGCCTGCTGGGACTAAATCCAAACTCAGGGCCTTATCATGCAATCCAAAAGCAGCCCAGGTTGTAAATTCCTGGTCCCAAGGCCCAAAAGCCACAGATGTTGCTGCTATGCAAATACTCCCTACTGGTCCTGTTTCCCCCACCCCCTTTTGCTGCAAGTTTTGACTAGGTGGAAAATGCTTGTCACAAGCTCTTATCAGAAGAATTTCTCATTCAGCATCTGTCCCTGCTGGTTAGCACTGCAGCACCAGTGGCACAGCTCAGAGTGTGGAAAAGGTGGTAGAACCACACTATTCTTTGTGTATTGAGTCATTCCTGCTGCAAACAATATAAACTGCAGTTTATCCAGATGTAATGTGTGGGACAGCAGACTCTGAGACTAGATGAAATAAAGGAATGGTTTATGTTTTTTTATTGATTGAATAGATGTTCAATCAATATAAACCTGAGGCCAGATTTATGTTGTTGCTGAGCCCACTGATTAATATCACAACTGTGAATGCCACAATCAAATTCTCACTGATTTTAGACAGTCCTTAAAAATAACTTGTGAAACTACAAGGTGATATTAGCTTCCTATAGATCTTTCACCTTATTAGTTTTTAGGTTTAATTATATTCCTACTTGTTCTATATCTCTCCCAGGCCTGCCTCCCCCATCTCACAAACATGTGTACAAATGATGTACACAGTATATTGAAGACCCAGAGGTGCTTTGCAAGTTGTGAATTTTATTCTCAGTTTTAAGCCATTACCTTCTCACCTGTGAAGGAATGTGATGAGCCAGCTAAGCCAGTTGTCTGGCTGTGTCACATAACTGCAGCAGTTCAAGGCGTTTGAAAGCAAGAGAAGGTTTGGTGGTTCAAATCTTGATGTCCTTTTCTCCAACGAAAAGGTCTTTTCCATCCCCATCACAGAAACGTGCCTGAAGAGACAGCTAGAGTTAGCAGCCTTTATATGTATGCACACATGGGAGAACAGATGCCAAGTTAAAAAATAAAAAAGCAACTGTGAAAAATGATGGGAAAAGTCATCTGTTTCAGTGACCTTCTAATTCTGCTGTAACTGGTCCTCCAGAGGACATTGCTGTCAATGGCATTTACATCTCTGAACTGAAGGGGATCTGTGGCCATGAGATGAGGGCATTCATCTCCTCCTTGGAAGTGTTAGTTTGACTCAGTTCCCCCAGTTCCTGTTTGCAACAAAGGAACATTGGTTTCCCAGAGCATTTGTAAGATCTAGCTTTTGTTTTCTGCAAAATGTAAGTGCATGAGAGACAACTGTCAGGCTTCATCATGGTCTTACAACTACCAATTGACCAGCAATTCTGGGATGAAAACAAATCAGTTCAAATGAGAGTGGGGAGAGCAGGACAAGACTGTCCAGACTGCATTTCATGACAGAGGCATGTCCCAGGCTGGCCACTGTTCAGAGGACACAAGCTTCATCTTTCCCATGGTAAAATTGTTATCAGTGAAAGCCAAAACAATGTACAAGTAGATTTTCCATCTTTCAGAAAGGAAAAACAAAATGTAGAATTATCTTTTACATGCAGTTTGAGCAGTGAATTAAATGTTTCTACTAATGTATTTTGTTTTTCTTAGAATTATTCCACAGTTCTTATGTATCCCTGTCTACTGTGCCACAACAAATTCCTAATATTCTCTTTCAGATAATTCTTTCAAAAATCTTGTTTTTACATATAAATAAATAAATACAGACATCTTCTGCAGTGGAAATTCCAAACTCACTATACAACTCCAGATAAGGTTTGCTTTGTAACGAGGACCAGATTTTGCCAACTGAAGCTTGTGTGTGTTCAGTATACCTGTAATGAACAGTTCTTGCTGTTTGGAGTTGATACTTTGTCATCCCACTTTACTCCAAAAAGAAAAACAGTTTAAGCTTTATTTGGAAAACTCTTCAAATGTGATTTATCAACTAGAAAAGCACTCAGTTATCATTTGAGATGATAAGGTTTGTGCAAGTTTGCACATTAATAAATAATAATACATCTGCCATGCAGGTCTTGTTTCTGGGAGTTGGAGTGGAAGAGCAGATATTGTAACCTCTGCAGTTTTGCTTTTGCCTGAGGCAAGATCTTGGCTCCATGGAAAGCAGTGGCAAATCTTGCATGAGTGTAGGGACACAGGATTTCATCTCAGATTGTCAGTATTATACTGGGCATCATGCACCACTGACCAAAGTCTGTCTCAACCTCCATAGTATTTACAATTGTTATCTATTGAAGTTTCAGTGCTCACATTACCAAAGAAAATCCTTCAGGCAGATTTATTAACACTGAGGCTAAAGATAAATCCTACAGTGCCTTTCGACCCAAGCACAACATGCGTATGCACATGGACGCCACATCTCACCTGGTCTAAGCATTCGATGAATGCAAAAGTACACACAGTTTCCAGAAGTCCAACATTTCTTTTTCAAATTTACTTTTCAGTTTCTTTCCACAGTTTAGTGCTAGAGCAATAATTGTCAGAGCCATGAGTGCCAAAAGGTCTAGGGACCATGATCAGCTTCACCTGGGCCCTTACATGCCCTGCCCATAGAGACAGAACCATAGCATGGACCAGGGGCTCTATTTGAGCTCAGCCCTCACTAGTTCAGGCTGCTTCTTGAGAGTAATACATATTGTGAATCAGGAAAAAAACACTCCACCCAGGAAAAGAAGCACTTAAGGTCAGATTAAAATATTTTTGTGGTGGTTAAAGAAATAGAATAAAACTTATGGAGAATGTTAGCCTAATGTATTACAAATGAGATATATAATGAAATAAAATAGTAAATATTTTTGTGAGGGTTTTTGGGTTGGTTAGTTTGGTGGGTTTATTTCCTCTTTTGTTTGTTTTTAGCTGTTGGCCTCACTTTTAAATAATTTGGATTTTAATTTGGTTACATTTAACAGAAAAAAATCCCATTAGAATGAAAAGTGATGCCTAGAATATATTGTGAAGAAACAGTTGTTTCTAGAATGGTATTTGTCTACAAATACATCATCTGGCTGGGGGAATATGGGGGAAAGGCCAGTAGTGCAAAGATCTCTTTTCCTTCCCTATTGTTCCTACATACAGTAGGAGCTGTATGGGAACTTGATGGCTTCTGACCTGCACACTACAGGTTACTGTCTTCTCTGTTTCAAGACTATTTAACTGAAGGCTAGATTCACCCCACTTCTTTACAAGTTCAAGAATACAGTGTATTATACATTCTGAGTAATGGTTTCTCTGTATGTGTTTTAGCTTCTGTTATTCTTCCCATTTCTTCATACTGTTGCTTACAAGAACAATACTTTGAAGCACCCTCATGTGCTGAGTCCCTAATTATTTTTTAATAATCTTTTTGACCTTTTTCACTAGCAACCAAGTATTTGTTAAAGACCCATGGAGAATGGAAAGAAACCGAGAGTATAAATACTTTCTTGAAGTATATTTCCATTTTTCACATGTAACTGCTTTAGCGGATGTTGTTCTTAAAATATACAACTGACATAAGCCCAAAGCAGCTTCAAGAAATAAATTTCTCACAAAGAATGCCAGCCTACAGAAACATTACAATGAGCTAGAGCATGTTTTTTTAATCACAAATACCCCAAACAGCATGCAATTGCCTTATTTTTGTACAATGCTTATAACTAATGCACTGTCAGGAAAAAGAATCCAAATTCCAAAAAAAAAAAAAGTTTGAATAATTAATTATAGCCACCTGTTTAAAAAGAATGTCTCAAACACCTAAGGCAGCAGGATCCGTCTTAGGTTGCAATGCAAGATGTAACCAAAAGTATGTATTCTATTATAATCTGTTAAAATGGGGTGGATTCTTTATCTCTTCCATGACCCATCCCTCATAATTCCAGGGGGATCTCTTCTATTATTGGGTCATTGAGTCTCAATGCATGGCTGATAAAATTACAGCATCCCATTGTGAGATGCTCCACCCAGGGGGAGGAGCCAAGTATTCCCACCTGGATATAATCTGAGATTTGGAACATCACAGTCAGCCTTTGTCCACTGGATTCCCAGAGGAAGACCGGACACAACTACACCACCACTGGACCTTCAGAGGAAAACTACACCCTGCTACAGGATCACTGCTTAAACAGAACCATGTCTGTCACTCCAGGACTGCAGCCACCATTTAATCTGATTGCTACCAACACCCTGACCAACAGGGTGTCAGGTTATATTCTGACTCTGTCAGTGGTTTTTGTACTACTGCATTTTATTCTAATTTTCCTATAAACTTGTAGGGTTTTTTATTTTGTTTATACATAGTAGTAAAGAGCTATTATTCCATTCCCTGAGAGCCCCTTAATTTTGAAATTATAATAATTTGGAGGGAGGGGATTTACATTTTCCATTTCAAGGGAGGCTCCTGCCTTCCTTAAGCATACACCTGTCATTTCAAACCAAGACATGTAAGAGAATAAATCAGCAAAACAATAGTATCCATTTAAAGTCAAGGTGAACACATGCTGGAAACTTGCAAATGCTGGGGAGTTTATCCAAGATTTGCAGCTTGGCCACTGGGACAAAAAAAGAAAATTGATATCTTCAAGGCAGGTACCACAGTGAGACAGTACTGTCTGAATGGTAGCTGAGTGGCTACACTTATTATCCTACTGAATAATCCAGGGGAATTAAACTCTACATATGTCTGCCAAAGAACGACCCTTTTGAAGTCTTGGATCTCAGGCTACGTTCTGCCAGGCTTCCTGAGTTCATTCATAGCTGAACATTATTCATCTTGCAGTAGAGACTGGTAAACAAGTGGGAGTTTCTTCATTGATGTTTTTCCTCCTCTGATGTATCTAGTCAGGGTTACCTGATTTTCCTTTCCTTTTTATTTTCTTTTGCAGTGATAATCTTTGTTTGCTGTCTTTGTTGTTTATGAGCTGAGTGAAGGAAGGATGGACACAGCAGTCAATGTGCCTGCAAATTTTGCTTAAAACCTCTCCTCTTTGATATTGGCTACTGCTATTCCCTGTGTAGAAGGGGGTGCAGATGGCGATATCTACAGCTCATTAAATCCTTTGTTTTAGTAACAGCAAAAGTACTTTTGCATTAGACAAAAGTGACTCATTGACTTAAGGAGGTCTGATGGAGTAACCCAAAATACAGCAGAAGGCAGAAATTTTGGGGAAAACTTTTTTTAGTGTTCCATATTCTAAATTATTTTTTACTTTATCAACATGTTTGTTTTCATTTGTATCAGGCTGCAAAAATTCCGGATTTTGGAAACAGAATAGATGAGAAGGGAATCATCTGAATGCTTATGCAAAGTTTGAATGCTCTCTACAGCAGCAATTGTCAGTGTAGGAAAGGAAATACAACTATATTTATTGTCAATAAACCTTCAGTAAATTGGTTCTTAAAATCATTGAAAGGACAAGTTTAGTTTAGTTACTTGTGTAACAGGGCAGAACCTATTCCTGATGCAACTGTAGGAGTACATGTAGGATTCAGCCCTGTTTTTGAAGCCTCTTTCCCGTGTTGACTCGATCCCTGATTCAAACTAGGTGATGGGTCAAATGAAGTTTTTTTATATGTTTGAAATGTGTGAAAGAAGAGATAGTAAGAACATACTATTCGTCCTGGGGAATTTCTATATGTTCCACGTTTTATCATTCTCTTTTTATATTAATCCAAATACTTGTGTTCCAACTAACAGTTGAAAATTATCCTAAATACAGAAAGTTTGTAAATCATTCATGTTCTAGAGTCTGCATTCTGCCCTGCATTTTGGAAATGATCTGCCAGACTGGGAAGCAGACTGGTCTGGAAGAATGCAGGGAATAGGGAATCAGGAATGACTGGAGAACTTTCCAGTGATCCTCTGCATAGCCCTGGGCAATCACTCGGCTCCTTGCCTCTTTTTTCTTCCCACACTAAATGTCCCTCGGTGCATGTGAGGGCAGGAAGCTGGGAAGCAGCAGGAAAGGATCCTTGGTGTCTTTCTCAAGTCTGCCTTGGTGCAGAACAGAAATGTGACTGTTCTGCAGGCACTTGGCTCCTCCTTAGCCAGGGAAAGGGTAAGAGCTGTCTTAACAAGTTCAGTGTTAAGACTTTATGATTTCCAGCTAACAGATCCTCTCTGATTGCTAGGTGGATCAGGTTTGTTTCCTTTTACAGATGTAAAAAACAAGAGGTGACTTGAGAGGTTCTCAGTCGTGCTTTTCTGTCTTAGGAGGGTGTGTCTGGTAGACTATTTGTCAGTCTTGTTCTCCCAGATCAATAACATACTTCTAAAATGCCACTCAAGAAATCTCACTGTAGAAAGAGAACAGGAGCAAAACTATGTCTGTAGCTCAAGCTTCTAAATAGTCAGATTGTGCACTAACCTTTAGACCATACCTTCAAAACAGGAGCTAATGAGGCTTGAGCTCCACCAGACATTAATAAGTGCTCATGTGAAAGTTGTCAAATATCACTACTGCATCTCAGAGGATAAGTTCTGTTATTAGTTTTGTAGTTTCATCTCTACTAAGCCATAACCCATATCTGGTAAACCTCTCCCAGACCACTCTGACTCTTCTTGTGTGTGGGGCATATCCTACCCTTCCTATCGCCTCTGACTGGGTCATACTTCATATCTTAAAGCCAGATTTCAGTTGGGGTGGGCTTGCTATCTTCAGTGACTTATGCTAGAGAGGACAAGGATAGGTCCAAACTTGGATATCTGGAATGTCTTTCATCTGCTTTTATGACATTGGAAGGAAAAAATAAATATATCCTAGTTCTTAGCATATCTTGCTTTACTGACAATCTCTGTGCTTTTAGGTATCTGAGATACCTCGTACCTCTTATTTCCAACCCCCTGCTCATCCACCAAATTCTGGAATCCTTCTAATGAACCATAAAACAGAATGAAAAATAAATTGAATATGGTGAAGACCCACAGCAAAGTTTCTGCAGCCTTCACAGTCGGGCCCTGAAAATGCACACTGGTCTGTCTCTTCTGGTATGACAGGAGAAATAATAGATCAAAAGTCTCTGAGACAATTTTAGAATAGATCAGTTTATTAAAAGGGTTTGATAATGTAAGGGATTGCCAGTGATTTCTGAATGGTGATAGCATTGACAGAGCAATGAAGACCAATGAAGCTTTTGTCTTGTCTATGTCTGATAGAAAAATAGAAGTTTTGGGGTTTTACACTGTATTCACTACTAAAGTAGGTATGTAATCTATTTTCTCTAAACATACATAACTGCTATACCTGAGAAAGGATAGATGTTGTAAAGACATGAAGAATTAAATATTGATAGCACAACAAAGAGCAAAATTCTGACTTCATCTGCTTTGGTACAGCCATACAGAAGCACATTACAGCAACACTGAGTGGCCATTTTTTTTCATCTTCAACCAGTTTATATGCACTGTACTGTGCATTTTTACACACTGTGCAGGAACCTGGAGTTCAAAAACCGGCATTGATGTTTTCCTCTTGCAGCTCCACCTTTCTTATGTAGAACTGGCAGAAGCACTGTCTGCTGGTGTGTCAGAATGCTTCTGCTGCTGAGGTTCTGTAACTTGCCCACAGCAGCCTCCATTGTCACTGCTTTACAGTCTTGCTCACCAAAACAAGATACCCTCAGGTAAACTGCTTATTGACATTGATGTCTGGCCTTAGACAACTCTGGAGATCTGCCCAAGAGCTGTTTCAGACAATGCTTGTTGGCAAACTCCAAACTCATGCAAAGAATCAGTTTCAATGTCTGGTGGCACAGACCATTGTGTTCTGTGGCCTAGGAACATTCCTAAAAATGCAAGGTATTTCCCACATTGATGGATCCCAAGCTGGTACAGAATTTTTCTTGATAAAGATGTTTTAAAAGTATTTAAAGAGTATTAAAAATGTCAAACATGTCAACAAATTTAGTTTTGATTGCAGTGGAGATGGACGAATGTAGACAGAAAATTGAAATATGATGGTATTGAGACTACACAGAAACTGAAAACACTGAGAGCTTTCCTGTCTCTCTAGAATTCAAATGGATATTGAAGCTTTCACCAGCTGAGCTAACAGTAGGAATAACTAGATCTGCTGCTTTTATCATGGCTGTGCAGTGCCTTTGCAGGAGGGGCTTTGTTCTCTTTTCTTAAATTACAGCAAAAATAGAATGGAGAAGGAAGGATATGTAATTTGGAAAGGACAGGCAGTGAAAACTACTTTTTCCCCTTAAAATTATGAAATACTCAAAATCTCAAGTTTCTGTTGAGATTTGAAATGGAAACTGGGTTTTGTTATCCTAAAACTTTGTTAAACCAGGAAAGCATTTTTTGCTGAACTCTAAGCAAAATATTGGGACAGACCTTCAAACAGAACTTCACCAAGAGGCCAAAAGTGACTCTGCATCCCACCAGAAGTCCTAGAGAAAACTTGGTGGTACAGAAAAGGTTGGCTTCAATCTGCAAGAAAAGAAAGTCTTCACTGCTTTAGAAGTGATGAAAGATAGCTGAGTAAAGGCTCAAGGAGCTATGTCTGCAACAAGGGAAGTGGGTGGACAGATCCCTGTATACAACAGTGCTATGAGATGTGAAATTGCTAAAATAGCCCCTGCCTAATGTAATCACCTTTCAAAGAATATTTGAGAGGCATTTTGTCAGTAAAATATAAACAAAGGCTATGTTTGAAATTTGAAACTTGTCTAAAGTAATTTTTCTTTCAAAGGCTGTTTCCCATGCTTGTTCTAGTGGTTTGAAAAGGCGTCTTTTTAGAGGACAAGCTATTTTTAATTGTTTATAAAAAAAACAACAACCAAACAAAAATCCTTTACAAAGGAGTAAAGAACACCAAACACACATCTGAACAACTTTACTTTTCTAGTACAATAGAAACTGCATAAAAGCAGCCATTAGCTTCTTTTAGGTAACTTTTAGGTACTTCTAGAACAGAGATGTCATGAGAATATAGAGAGAACAGAAGGCATGGTACCAATAATTTTTTTGCCATTTACAAATAGGCTGTATCAGGATAATAACTTCAGATCTTAGAATGATTTCTCATTCTACGACATTCCAGCTTGCACTACAAACTAGTAGCATGGTCTCTTAACTGTGCCTGTTTAAGACCCCTGTTCTGGGGTGACACAAGATCATGATCTTGACCCAGAGACAAATTATTTACTGTAGTCACTTCAACTTGTGCTGCACAGGAACTACTGAAAGAAAAGGGAGCAAACTGCCTAATATTGTCTGTATTAGCTGTTGCTTAAGGCAGGAAAGTAAAAACCATAAGCCACAAAAAAACCTCACCTCTATCTGCAACTAAGATTTTGTTGGGTGTTGGATTATGGAGGACATAAGTCAACAGCTGAGCTAGGATTCTGAATACAGTTAAATCTAGGATATCTCAAGTATCCCCTGGTATCTCTTACAATCACTAGTGATCACCTTTGGCATCTTGAACACTGAAGTTTATGAACAGGAACAGTGACACATGGTTTCTCATGGCTTTTGTCATTACAAGTTTTTTGCTGCAGGTGGCCCATTTATATCTGCTTTTCTTCTCAGTTGATTCTTGTCTAATGAGACAGATCATCTTGCAACTTTGCTTATGGCAGGTTACACTGGGGGAGAAATAACAGGACCTCCCTACTCTACCCTTCTCCTTATCGTTCTTTGCAGGCGGGAGCTTACTGATCCCTTTCACCTCTGTACTTCAGGTCTTTCTTGTAAATTTTAAACAATTGTTTGTTTCAACCATCACCCACAAGGTTTTAGAGGGAGTTGTGAATGTATCGTTACTGTGTGAGATTTGATTTACAGGAAACTGAGGAGGGCAGAAAAATTCACTGGTGCTATTTGCAGGCATTGGTGGAAATTATCTCAGAAGAAAACCTGTTAATTTGTGGTCACTAGCATAGTTTTTCTTTGTTGCAATGGGAATCATCAAAAGGTTTCTATTGTATATTCTACCCTTTTTGTGCTTGGAGAGTAAAAAAATGTAGGAGTCTCATTCCCCCTGAGAGGGCACAAACCACAGATCTCCTCAGACCCGTTACCATCTTCCTAGGAAATCCTTGATTATACAAAACAGAGGGGAAGGAACTGAAGTGCAAACTACCAGGGACTCCTACTGCCATTTCCAAGAGAAAAGTCACCCCCCTGTCTCTTGATGGTTTTATCCTGCTATACATACCCACTCAGATGGTCAGCTGCAGCCTGGCCTAAATATTTAAGAACTTGTGGAAATGAGTTGTGTGTTATTCATCAGTCATGAACATATGAAAGATAAATCCAGCCTGGCAGTTGGACAGTTACTTTACATGCCTGATTTCCCATTAATCCTACCTCTTATTTTCATTCTTTGTTAGCTGTTGTTTCTAATTTTTGTGATGGCTTCTGGAATCTTGTTTTAGCTGCAGTGAGTGAATTGTCTAGGAAGAAATGAGGGAAAGATTAAGAGGAAGAGCCTGCTACCTTGTGTTGATGTTGTACATTGACTTAATCGAAAATATATTAATATAAATAGACTTCAGACTTTGTCTCCTCTCTCTTTCCAAGCTGAAAGCCACCCATGGCCACAGTCATGCTGAGGGCTGTTGGGTGGCAGAGGGAAGGTGGTGGGGCTCAGGGTGATACCTTGAGAGGCTACCTACAACAGAGACTAGACAATGTTAAAGGAATTAAGTAGGTATTTATTAAAAAGGCCTTCAAAGGATACACCTTGGGGAATACAAGAGCCTGGCCAAGGCTACACCAAAGATGGATGATGGATCACACGTTTCACACTTTTATAAGTTTTGGACAATTTCCATATTGGGGCCAAGTGTCCAATTACAGCTTCAGGTTATGAAGTCCCATCCTCCCAGATTGCTCTCCTCAATTTGCTGTTGTTTATACTTTTTGGGCCTTAAGCTGTAACGTTGTCCTTGGTTCTTGGGCTGGAAAAGGATTGTTTAACTAAAGTGTGAAGAGAACTTGTGAGCACTTTATATGAAATTCAGAGTTATATAGTTATGCAGTATGGAATCTGGAAAATATGAAAGCAAAAACTTAAGGCATCAAGGGTGCAGCCCGCGGGGTCGGGCTGGCCCGGCCCAGCGCCGCACTCCCCTGTTTGCTTTGTGGGAGTGACAGGCGCTGGGAGGTCGTTGGGATTTTATTGGTGAAGCTTTCTAACGTGTATAAATGTGTGTGCACAAACTGCCGGGCGGGCCTATAAAAGCAGGACCATATAAGGTCCTGCTTTTATAGGTGAAAATTGAGAAAGTGATTTATTTGGTTCGAACCCCCTGTCCCGCCTGGCTCTGGGCTTCTCACGGCCTTAGCTGGGCTGGGCGCTGGAGGAGGCGGGGGGCAGGAGCCTCTGTGCCACTCGGCCGGGGCACCCGAGCCCCACGGGGCCGGGGCACAGCAAGCCGGGCTGCTACCGGTGTTCGGGACCTTCCAGAGGTCTGGTTTGGTTCGTCGCTTCAAAGTAGTTCACAAATATTTGTTTGACTGTGGGCGCCCCACAGGCAAATGCTCCGGGAGGTGCTCGCAGGGCCCTCGGCTGCCAGCCTTTGCTGGTCTATGGGTAGCTGCAAGCCGGGGATTCGCGTTCCTCCAGCCCCGCGGCGCACCCGGGACTGGGAGGGTGGAGGGCTGGAGCGCCCCGATGCCGTGGCTGCTGACAGCTCCCTGACACAGGCACGGGCCAGGGCCCGGCCACCTCTGGCGTGGGCAGGGAGAGGACAAACGGGCAGCAAACGGTGGGCCCGGGCAGGTTGTGTAGCAGAGACATGCATGCCTCCATCTTCCTTCAAGATAGACTGGCAGTGCGATGCCCCTGCGCCCCTCACCCCGTTCTCCAGCTGATACAGCTGCATATCCTGCGGATCTGAGGAAAGCACCCGGCGGTGAAAACCTGGGGAAGGAGCTTCCACTCTTTGATACATAGATGCTGACATAGCCTGCCAGAGGCGGGTTGAGGAGGTCGAGGGCAATTGACGGAGTTAGCAATGCTGCTCGCACTCTCTCATCAAGGATCCCACACAAAGATCGGCCTTTGCAGGGAGAGTGGACACGCAGTGATAGCGGCGGCAGCGTTAGGGGAGACCGGGAAGAGTCCACGAGCGGGAAAGAGTGTACACGGGGAGAGTGGGAAAGCGCCGTGCCCCGGTAATTTGACAGGGTCGGGCCACCGGCCTGATGGTGCTCCTTAGCCGGGATCTGCGGAGTGCCGGGGGGGCTGCCTCGGTGCCAGGGTTCAGCCCCTCGGCCATACTCGGGTGCAGGGGCTGGGGATGGACCCTCTCCCGTGGCCCTGCGTTGTGGCGGCGTGCGAGGGGAAGGGTACGGAAGGCCCGGCTAGTCCAAGGGAAACGACGGAGGGGACAAGAGGCTCTCAGAGGGCCGGGAAAGGTTCTTTAACTGTCCGCGGCCCAGCCCACACCCTTGGGCCACGCCCGACCCTCCCTCTTGCCTGTGAGGTGACGCCAAATACAAGCGGGGCGGAGTGTCACCGCCGCCACCGAAAGGACGGGAGTCACCTCCGGGCCTGTGGATCGCCGTGCTGGCCTCTGGCCTCTCCACGTTCCGCGGCACCTGCCGCCCTGCCCTGGTCTGGTTCCCGTGTCGCGCCGGTGCCACCGGGAGCCGTCGAGGCCAAAAGTACCAAAAGTACCAAAATCCGGATGCTACTAACACTTCCCTCCGGGGGTGGCAGGAGCAGGTCCATCCTCTCTCCATATGGTAGGAGTCGAATCCCGGCTCTACCTGCGTGAAGGTTTCCCCGTCAGTCCTCTGCCTGACTGAGCTCAGTGTCCCCTCCTTTCTTACTGCGGCAAGCCGGCAGGGCTATGGGCTCCCGCTTGTAGGAGTAGCAGTGACTGCCTGGGAAGGGATCGCTGCCCGTCTCACCGCCAGGCTTTCGGCGACTCGGCTCGGCTTGAGACTGGCCCGAGTCGGTGCCTGTAGTTCTGGGAGTGGATCAAGCAGGGCCGGAGCTGCCGGGGCTCGGGGTGCCGCCAGCTCGCCCCTCCGAGGCGTGCGCTTCGCTCGCGTCTGGGCGCCCACTCGCGGTCCCTCAATCGGATTGAGTCAGTTCTGTGAAATTCCTTGGGGCTGACCGACCAGGTGCCCTGGCTTTATTGAAAGCGACTTTGGAAAAGCACAAGGCCGAGGAACTTTGAGAAAGTTGGGCAAATTCGTCCCTTTCTGTGAGGGGAGACTAAAAAGTCGCACGCCATGACCCCCTCTTGAGTGAGAGCGCGCACGGGAGCCGCTGCAACTTCGTCTTTTCCTGTCTGCGGAGGGAGATGCTGCAGCCCGAGAAATCCCCCCGTATCTCGTTCAAAATAGGTTGATACAATGTCAGGATGCTGACAAACAGGCTATCCCCGGTAAACGCGTGCAAAGACGCCCCAGAAATCGGGAGGCTGTCGTTTATGTCCGCTTTGGCAAGGAGGGATGTACAGAACTGTTCCCAGGGACAGAACAAATACCCGCTGAGAACCAAAGGCGCCAAAGTTGTTGCACAAATGAATTGATCCAGTAATCGCTAGGGCTATAACATCCTTATTTATGCTAAAGCATGTGACACAATCTTCAAAATGTGGTAGCTCCAAGTTACCACCTCTTTATTGCTTGTACAAGCTATAAAGTGAAGTGACTTTTACCTTCTTTACTTGAAGGAGGCACAAAGAAGCAGACAGGTAATTCCGCGCTGCTAATTATTGTGGTGTGATGGGTAGGGAAGGGAGAGGTTGTAGTGAAAAATGGGAAGACCGATTATGAAATCTTACAGTTTAGCTAGCAGTGGCCACCTCAGACATCAAGATTATTTTTTCTTAAACTGCAGATGCCAATATGTTGGAAAATCTGGCACCTTATTGCTAGCGAGTGAACCCGTTTATTCTGTCCGAAAGGATGATTTGATAACAGGCATCCTTTTTTGTTCTTCTTATTTATTTTTTTTTCCCTGTGACTGATTTGAATTCTCGCCTAAATGTCAGCGTTTTAAATCGAGTGTTTAGCTGTTGCGCTTCAGGGTGTGGAGACATGGAAGCGGTAGCTCTCTCTCCCGCTCCTGGGTTCTGAGGTACCGAGAAAGATCGCACTCAGTGCCGAGAGCGGGGAGCGGAATTTTGCCGTCTGCCGCGCTGAAGTTGCGGTAGTGTTGCAGTTCCGCTTGTGTGAGGCTTGCCAGGCGTAAGGCAAAAAGTGTCCCGTATAGAAAACGATCAGAATATTTACAGGTAATTGTGACTGTCAAACACTCCGTTGCGTTGACAAAGCGCAGAGATCTTGGAGCGTTTCGTCTTTCGGGGGGTGGGAGGTTGCGGGGGCTTGGCACCCCTGAGAGGGGCAGCGGCGCGGGCCCGTTCGGCCGGGGAACTGGGGGGCTTCTGGATGCCAGCGAAACGCTAACAAGGAGGAAATAACAGTGTCACCCCGCAGAGACGGTGTGGCGAAAGGGCTCTTCCTGGGGCAGAAGTGCAGAGGTTCACGGAACAGAGTAAGTGAGAGCTGCTGTCCCCACTGGGGACAAACTCTCTTGTTAGATGCTGATTTAGTTGGAGCGATTCCGTGACGGAGAGCACACGAGCATCGCGTCTGCTCTGGTTTTATAATGGGATTTCAAACGGTGGATAACTCTCACCCGTCCCTTTACAAACCTGAAATTTGTCACGGGAGAGCGCTGGCTGCACGCAGGCCGGCGGCCCCTCCGGCGGAGGGGGCGGGGGGGAGAGGGGGCAGGGCGGCCGGGGAAGACGCAAGGGCTGGAGGAAGAAGAGGCTTGAGATGGAATTGCTCTCGCTGCCTGACAGCGGTGCTTGGCGACAGTGGTGGCTTGCCTGGGCAGGGTGGCCGCGCAGCTACCGAGGCCACGGCGGCTCGGCCAGCGGCAGCTGAGGCCGCACTGCGGGGCTGGGAGGTGGCAGCCCCCGCCGGCCGCCGAGCACTTGCTGCTGGTCCCCTCCGCTCCCTGCTTGCTTCTCAGGAACGGGGCGGGGGCGGCACGGACACAGCACCGTCAGAGACTGTGGAAGCGGGGGGATCAGCTCCGCGGATCCCAGCGGGCGAAAGGCGGGCAGGCTCAGGGTAGCGTCCCCAGTTCCCGACTGCCTCGGTACCTGCCTCATAGGCTTCTGCCTCTTTTCGCCGCATCGAGAACCTACGTCCAGGTCGAAGGACGCCGCCTTGGCAAGGCTTACCGGGGCTGCCTCGGGCGGCGGGCCACCTTTTGGCCACCCTTTAATGTGCTGGGACACATTAAAGACTGTATAGACAGCCCCGAACCCCGAAGGGGCTCTTTCACGGGCCAAGTATGAACTCAAGCCCCGAAACTCTTTATATGTGTTGGAACACATTGGCTGTCAAAGTTTTGAAGTCACAGGAAAAGACAGTAGGATTGTTTGCAGGAGGAAAAGCGGCAGGATTTGGCCCTTTCCTGCCGCCCTGGGCCCCATGTGTGACCCCTCTTCAGAGAGCGCTTTGCTGAGTCCCGTAGATAGCAGTACAGGGCTTGCGAAAGCCTAAAAAGACAGAGCGTTACCCTGTCAGCTTTCCATCTGCGGTGATTCCGCCAGGGACAAGCCAGGTTCGTGGCGCGGCCGGGAGGATCTGAGCTACCTTCTTCTTGCTGGAGCCAAGCTGCGGGATATTTGCGGCTTGTGTGTGTTAGGATGCGTTTCCTCGATCTGTTCAACGGCATTTTCAGCCTTTACAGTTCAATAAACCCCTGTTGTTAATCTTCACTCGAAATCCCCTTCACTGCCTGCCCTTTTTTTTCTGAGCAGATCCGCAGCCTTCAGTTACTTGCGCAGAAAACTCTTAAGTCTTCAGCCGGGTACCTCAGCTAATGGCCGGGCTGTTTTGTCACAGGCTGCCTTGCCTTTGGCTTCAGCCTGACGGCGGGGAGCGAGGGCGGGAGCTGGGGGCCGGCACCGGGGCCCCGTGCGGTCCCGCCACGGCTCTGCTCCCTGGGCACCATTTCGCGTGGCAGGAGCCGGAGGGAGCCGCTGCCTTGTGCCGCAGAGCAGGGGGTTCTCCCTACGCATTTACTGAAGTTTTCATTAACACGGGCTTACGAAAATAAGAGTGTCTGTTGAGAGGCAAAGTTTGGATTTAGGAGGAAAATGGCACTCTGTTCTATCCAAAGGACAGTGGCTAATGACCACGGTGTCCTGAGCGCGGCGGGGCTAGGGCTGAGCTCAGCTCGTTGGGAAGCTCACGGGGATGGGGGTCGGAATCGACTCTGTCCTCCCGCTTCTCTTGAGGTCTTTACTCCCATCTGGTATCCGCTGGTCGTAGGAACCCGGAGAGCGTTTGAGCCCTTGTGAGGCGATGGTGTCCAACCTGTGCGGGTGATGTTTTGCTTCTAGGTCGGAGCCTGGCGGGGCAGCAAGGATGCTATCTTGCTAATTGACGTAAATCGTTGTAATTAAAACGATTTGTGTCTCGGGGTACGAGCCCTCAGCCCTGCACGCTCGGCATGTCCTGCAGAGCTCCGCCGTCACTCGTGTTGTTACCCCAGGCGAGAGCGCGGTTGGAAGGGAAGAGCGGGCTTCCCCTGCACCCCGCGTCCCGTAGGCACATTAGGGGTGTAAAGGCAGGCGCTGGGCTGGCTCCCGGGCTGAGAGTGGCGGCTCTCTGCTGCAGCCCCTTCCCGCATTCGTTCACGCCGCAGCTCGGGCAGTGCGCGGCAGGCGGAACGCTCGTTTCCCGTCCTCGCGCCGCTCGGAGCGGCCGCTCCGGGGTGAAGCGGGGGACACCGCCCGGCCCTGGAGGGACAAACGGGGCAAACGGCACTGGAGTGGCCTCAGGCTGCGGAGAAGGAGCGACTGCAGTTGGTGCTCGGGTGGAGGGGTTTGTTAGCTAGTTCTCTCTCGGATCTAGGGAACTTTCCTTAATTGCAACGAAGGTGGCAAAACTCTTCCTTCATTTCCAGATATAAGCCGCTAATTTGAAGGAACAGAGCCACAGGGCACAGGCACTTCGGTCTGTGCTCTCTGCTTCTGACAGTTTACAAATCTAAACAGAACTATTTGAAAGAAGCCATGCAATACTGAAGAGTCTCGCAAGTCTGTTAAGGTGAGGTGGGTCGATGGTTGGTATCTCACGGAGGAAATCCCTTGCGGTTAGCATTGCAGCGTGTGATTGCGGGAAAACGCAAGACCGAGGCCAGGGGGAAAGCCAAGATCTGGAGACGTGTGTGAGGAACACGGGGAAGCTGCAGATCGTAGTGGGGAGCCGGAGGGCAGGAGACAGCCTAGCAGGACTCGGGCAGAGGCCAGCTCAAGTCCGCACCAGGCATCCAGCCGGCCCGGCCTGCCGGTGAGCCCCGCTCGCTGCTCCCACCTCGGCCGGGGCTGCGCTGCCTTCTGGGCACCGAAGTGCGATGTAATAGCTACGTGCTACCCGGCTCCGGCCGAGTCGTTCCCTTCCTGTATACGTCTGGCTGTAGAGATTGCTTCTCTATTGTCCGCAGCTCCTTCTCCATATGAACCAGCGTTAACAGCAAAAGGCTCATTAATAAAACCAGTGAGGGGGGGAAGGATAGAATCATTGGTAGGTCTGCAGAGATACTGCTGTCCCGAAACTCTTTGGTCGGAGCTCGGACGCCGTAAAGACGCTTTGGGTTCTGTTTTTTAAGAATTATTTTTCTTATTCCATTGGCACAGCACGAACGAGCCGCGTGGATCCCGAAGGGGCTGGAGGCAGCCGGCGGTGCTCAGGGGATGCGGAGCCGGCTCCCGCGGGGCCGAGGCGTTATGCCGCAGAGCCGGGGGACTCGCCAGCCGGCCCGGCTGCCGCCCCAGCGCTCCCCCTCCGGACAGCCGCCGCTTTAGGCTTGGGGTGCTGGGGGAAAGCAGCGGCTTACGGCTGGAAAAGGACGATGGCCGGCGCCGTGCTCTCGCCGGCACTATAGGCTGGAGCCAGAGCTCTGCCCTCGAAGTGCTGCGGGCAGAGCCGGGCTCCTCCCGCCATTGGGCTCAAGGACATTTTCGTTTCATTTCGGCTTTCCCTCCTGAACCTGCCGCCGAAAGAGGGATCGCGGTAGTGCGGAGGGACGGGAACCCCTCCTACGGCGGCAGGGTTTGGTGGCTCGTCCCCGACAGCGAGCGCTCGATGGCGGGGCCACCCCGCAGAGGCGGCCTGGCTCCTCGGCTGCCTCCCCAGCGCTTTCCCCGGTCCGCAAGGGTAGAAGGCACGGCTGGGCAGGAGGTCGGTCCTTAGGCGCTGCCCATGGCCGGTTTGCTTATGCCACCGCTCTGCGCGGGCCGGGCCGCGGGAGAGACGAGGGTGTCGGAGCCTCGACGGCATGCGGCGCGGCGGGCAAGGTGGCAGGGCGGAGCGGCGCTGCAAGGGCCGAGGGCGCAGCCGAGGGCGGCGGGAGGGGCCCGCTCGGCCCCGCGGCAGGTGCTGCGCCCTTCCCGCACCGCCGGGGCCGCGGGCGGGTGGGAGCAGCGGCCGCCTCGGGCTGCGCCGGCGCCAGTGGCCGCGCGATGGCGCTGTGCAAAGGCGAAGGCACCGGGACGGCTCGGGCGAGCGGTCCCGCCGCGATGGAGCTCGGGCCGAGCGGGGAGACCGGAGCCCAAGCCTGTGGGATCCGCTCTCCCCTCTCCTCCTGACCCAGTCTCCTGCCAGTGCGGGCTGCAGCCGCCACCCCGAAGGGACCCGGAGCTGCCTCTCAGGTGCTGAGGACTACCCCACTCCGAACCCGCCGGCCGCTGTGGCCTCGCGGTAGCCCGGGACCTCTGCGCTTCGACACGGTGCCCGCGGGCGGTGGGCCGGTGTCCCTCGGGACCCCAGCGTGCGGCGCCGGGGACCTCGCCTCGGCCCGGGCCACAGCGCTCAGCCCCGGCAGAGCCTCGCGGCGAGGCTGTCGTCCCACGGGCGCCGTGATCCCCGGGAAGTACACGGTGGAAGGCGGAGAAAGCGGCAGGCGAGGAGGGCACCAGGCGGATCCTGCCACGGGGAGAGAGAGCCACGAGGGCCGGCTCTCGGGCCGGCGGCGTGAGGCGAGAGCTGTCCCGGCCCGGGGGGCGGCATCGCGGGCAGCGGAGGCCCGGGAGGTCGCGGCAGCCCCGGCTGCAGCCGCCCGCCTCTGAAGCCCGTGTGGGCACAGAGCTGCGATCGCTTCCATGCGTTTTGGCTCTAAAAGCGGTAGTTAATGAAAACCAAATCTTTCCAAGGAGGTGTTTTTGTTCAAAATTTTTTGGCAATCAACGACTTAAGGCGTTTGCAAACTTCAGTAACAAGGAGCGCTGGGCATTCGGAGCGCATCCACTTCTGCTCCCATCACAGTGAGAGAGCAAAAAATTCTCGTTCCGAAGTTCGTGTCAGAAAAAGAAAAATAGGTTATTAATATTATTATTATTATTTTAAAAATTATGGGGTTTTTTAATAGCGACATTGAAGACGGCTGAGGAAAGCAATGGGAAACAATAATTTTTTTTTTTCAGTGGAAATCAGGACATGTGAAAGTCATGCAACGGGGGGAAAAAAGCGTTTGTAATTCGAAACAGAGAGAAAAGTCTTTTATTGAGAAAAAATATGTAAAAGAAAAATAAGCATCATGCTTCATAAAATCCATATAAATTAAGTGATGTTTACAAAACAGAAGTTACCAAACAACATTTATACAAACTCGGTTAAGTTTCCTTCAGTTTCACTAACAAGCCCCTTTGCTTCCGCATCGAAATTTTCAAATTATTATGGCTCCCGATTTCAAAGTTATTTTCTCAGAGTATTTTATGTAAAGGTTCAGTTTATAAATACGGACTAAACACATATTCGGTAGTCCTGATATTCCAGTGAATGTGCAAATGAGAAACCAGCTGCCGGTGGAGAAAAAACGAAAGCAAGAGAAAGGTGCAGGGGATTCATTGCAAATGAAGCAATCGCTACATATATATTTAAATGTATTTAATTGTATGCATTATTCAAATGCCCTTCTGACTAGTTTAATAATTTAGAATCGATAGTTTTCCTAAAAACTTTATAAAATATTTACACTTAATAAAATATTAATCGATTAACAAGCCAGTTGTACTCTTATAGGAGCTTTACTAAAGTCCTGTAATCGTGCTGTCGCCACACGTCTCCGCTGTTAAGGAAAGGATCACTGACAAAATGTAAATGAAGATCTTCAGACGGTGGTGTTTATAAAATACCTCATTAATGGGCTTGGATTGAATCTCTCCATCCATCCACATCATCAGATATAATAATAGTAACGAATCAGACAGGGAAGATCCTGGCTAAACCATTGGCATTTTTTTTTCCAGAAGTACTGAAGTCCTAAATCACCAATTCTTCTAACTTTCTGGCCATTGATCCGCGGGCATTCGTAGTTCAACATCAAAGGTAAGAACAAAACATTATTCAATTTTTCGATAGCTGGTGGAAAACTTTAACTTCCATATAAGAGCGTTAACTTCCATGCTGCTGAGCTTTATCAAATTTAGGGGTGGCGGGGGGGGAAGGGGAGAAAAGTTATATCGGGTTATTTAAAAAGAAAACAGAGTTCTCCAAACTTTGAGGCTCCTTTCTGAGAGGGAAGGCGGGGGACCTGGCTGGCGGCAGCCGCCGCGCTCTCTCCTCCGCATCCTGCGCTTTCCCGGCACCGCCGCTCGCTTCTCCGACCGCTCCCGGAGCCCTGGCCCTTGCGGTGTCCCGGCCGCCCCCCGCCCTCGGCCTTCCGCTGTTCCCCATATCCTCTCTGGCTCCCCCCGACTTCAGCCGGCGATGGAACGCGGCTCCCACCCGCGTTCACGGCTTGCTGTCCCGAGGCAAAGCTGGCACCGCGTCCAGACTTCGGCGGCGGGTCCCCCTGCCCCTGCCGAGGCGGGGAGAGACACGAGAGCTTCGGCAGAGACGGGGAAAGCCGCACTTGGCACTGCTTTTCGGGCCCGGCCCGGAGATCGGATGTGGAACGAAGGGATGATTTCTCTTACCCTGCCCGGGGATCCGCTGCTTCTCCTGGTACTATTTTCAGGGGCGGCCCGGAGCTCACCGGGACACCGGAGCGCTCGGCGGGCGTGTGGGCTGTCAGTACCACTCGGAGGGAAGGAGGGGCACAGCGGGACCGGCGGCAGCCGATCTCCTGTGGGGATCGGACCCTCCTCCGAGCCCCGAGGCAGCACTGGGACGACTGCGTGCGGGCTCGGGGCAACCACTGCTGCCCACACTACTGTCCCCGGGCGCTTAGGGGACGAACGAAGATCTCTCACCAGGGCTGCCCGGTGGCTGTGATGCTCCCGACGGCCTCAGTGTCGCCGTGCCCGAGATGGGGGGGGCTCCGCTCCCCACTAACCCCCCCGGTAGCCCCCTTTTTTTTGACCCTCCGGCGCCACCGTAAAAGGCAGAGCTCTTAAGGGAGCACGGCGGGGAGGGCGGCGCCGCGCAGGGAGCCAGCCGCGGACGGGCGGCGGGGGAGGCGGAGGAGGGGGGTGTCGGGGCACTTTGGGTGCCCACCGCCGCCGCCTCCTTCCCCGCCGCCCGTCCGCCGCCCGCCCCCCGCACCAGAAGGGATTCCCTCGGTCCACCTTAACGCGGGTCTCGTTCCGCCGC